>NC_064623.1:174999379-175302410 GCF_023898315.1 Schistocerca nitens
GTGTTGAAGACAGGATGTCGGTAGTGTGGGAGAAGGGTGTGCACGCTGGCGTCATGGATGTAAGACGTTTTGTTGCTGTCACCAGCACAAACGCAGCAAAAATATTTAATATTTATCCTAAGAAGGTGAGAGTCGGTCTTCTACGCAACATAGATTGTAGAATAGGTATTGACTTATAAAAGCAGTAACTTTAATTCCCTCGCATAATTTTTCGCTTTAAACAAATATCTTACACGTAAAACAATACGTTTTTAATTTCTCATTGAACATTTAATATAGGGATGTATCGCTGTTGGTTCTGATGCTGACATTGTTGTTTGGGATCCAGTGAAGACAAGAGTTATTTCTGCTAAAACTCATAATCAGGCTGTTGAATTCAACATTTTTGAGGTACGTATATATTCATAACACCATACATGACCTAAATGATTAAATGTGTTGCATATCTTACCTTACATGATGATATAAAATTATTGTAAGCTGTCTCTGGTGTTAAAGCGATGATTAAGAGAGAGTCTTCCCAGAAACTACTTGGAAAACGGGGTGCTAAAGGTTTATCTTGTTGTTACAAGCAGCGTTGTGACTGAATAGGTGCTGGAAACACGCCTATGGGTTATGGAGAGTTCCCAGCTGGGTAACGAGCTCTAGAAAATTCCACTTGAACATTTCTCGCCTTTGTAGAGCTGTGAGTAGCTTATTCCATCTGTAACTGCTTAAATTTCAGCACCGATCTCCAGAACTAAGGGTATTTTATTTATTTATTCATTTTACGTTTCATGGATCCATGTTGTAAGGATATCCCTTGGACATGAACTTGTTACACATGACAGATACATTATACATTTACGTTTCATGAATCCATGTTGAAAGAGTATCACTTGCACATAAACATGTTACACATTGCAGATACATTATACGTTATCAGAGGGGTAGAGGTAACAACTCGATGGATAATGGAGGCATTAAGTGAGTCAATTGAAACTACAAGTTTTCTGTTATCACCCACAATTTCTTTTATTTGTATTACATGACTCAGAGATTTAAACCTTAATCAATAGGTGGATTTATATGAATGAGTGGTACATGTGTCCGTTGTGTGTACGACTTCGTGGTAGGCTTTGGCACTGTCTAGTTGCAGAAGACAAAAAATAAAGCATATTTTTAAACTGAGACCTTTTTTTGCTTTCAGTCGATTTCTTTTTCAGAGTATACACACACACACACACACACACACACACACACACACACACACACACATACACACACACACACACACACACACACACGCTGTGTGGCCGCCTTGTGTCCTCTGACTAGGCTCTGCAACTCATCTGGGGTGTGAGGGGATTGTGTCAAGTGGAGGGGAGAGGTTGGGAAAAGTGACTAACAGCTGGGATGGAGAGCCAGCATGTGCACATCAAACAGAAGTGGTGCATGAACACCACACTGGGTGGTCTCGTGTGTCGTGTAGTGATGTGAAAGGGGGGGTTTGGAAAGGGCAGACAGAACAGCGGAAGGGGAGACTATGGGCAAGAGGGTTGGCTGCAGGATGGGTGAAGTCAGGGCCTTGGGACAGGGTAATGGTGAAAGTGGGGTGGGGTCTACCAGAGATTTCGGCCAGAAGGATTACAGGAAAGAAAGATGTGTTGCAAGGCCAATTCCACCTATGTAGCTCAAAAAAGCTGGTATTGGGAGGAAGGATCCAGATGGCTAGGTTTGTGAAGCAGCGCCGAGTTATGTGTTACACTAGTGGGTGGTCATTTTTGCCCTTTGCCACTGTTCAGCAGTGGCTGTTCATTCAGATGGACAGCTGTCTGGTGGCCATGCCCACATTTAGTGTTCTGCAGAAGTTTCAACACAGCTGATATATCACATGAATGCCTCCACAGGTGGCCCTCCTCTGATAGCATAGAATACGATGAGTCAGTACCAGGACAGCAGAGGAACGTTTAGAGTGGGGCTATCTGACAGGTATTTCACTGGGCTCCTGGCAAGCGTTTGGGAATAAATGTGGGTTAAGTATGGACACGATATTTGCAGACTGGGTGAGCAACTGAATACAACTTTGGAAGTTATTGGAAGGACTGTGGGTAGAATGATACTCGTTTGTGGGCAGAATGATAAATACTTGTAGCCCTGGTGAATAAGATGCAATGTGCAAATATGCAAATGTTGCAGTATCGATATCGGTTATTGAAGTAGATGTTCCTTTGCAGTGGTTCTTGGGAGTGGTCAGACGATGTAATGATATGGTGCAGGATATCGATCTGCAGACTAGGTTTGGGGGTTGGTGCCTGTCTCAGAAGGCTTTCATAAGATCCTCAGCTTACTGAGCAAGGGATTTCTCGACACTGCAAATGCGCCATCCATGGTTGGCCAAATTATTTGGGATTGGTTCCGTTGGTGCAGTATTTGAAGTGACAAGAAATATATTGCTGAATTTGCTAACTAAGATCTTCACAGACAGGCACTACCCCCAAACTTCCCACACCGTATCCTCAACACCTCTAATCCTCAGACCAGTTACAAAGTAGAACCCTCCTCATCACCCAGTGTCATCATGCACTGGAACAACTAGACCATATACTTTGCCAGGACTTCAACTATTTATCTTTGTGACCATTTATCACTTCCAAAGTTCTTGGAGAAAGTACAGCTGAACTTAATCTCTAACCTTTCTCTCTCTCTCTCTCTCTCTCTCTCTCTCTCTCTCTCTCTCTCCCCCCCCCCTCTCCCTCTCCCTCTCCCTCTCCCTCTCCCTCTCCCTCTCCCTCTCCCTCTCCCTCTCCCTCTCCCTCTCCCTCTCCCTCTCCCTCTCCCCCTCCCCCTCCCTCCCTCCCTCTAAGTGGTGATGATGGGCAGATGAGGGGGAGGGGGGAGGGGGGAGGGGATGAGATTGCACTTTCTGTCCTTTGTATACGCAGTTACTAACAAACCTAGCAATGCTTTTCAATTGCCAAATACATGTAGGAACTGGATGTACTTTTCTCACCCCCTCTTTCAGTCCACCTCTTCTTCCCTCTCTCTCTCTGTCCATCTCCTCCTCCTCATCTCCTCTCTCTCTGTACATCACCTCCTCCCCCTCTCTCTCTACTCATCTCCTCCTCCCCTCTATGTCCGTTTCCTCTTGCCCCTCCCCCCCTCTGTCCACTTTATCTTTTCCCACTCTACCACCATGAGTCTTTCTTATTCACTTTGCAAGCAAGACCTTGACTGGGAACTGGAGTCGCTTAAAATGAATGATTAAATCGGTTTTGATCGTTGGTATCTGAAGTATGAGAGAGACTCCAGCTGCTGGATGTTTGAGTACAGTAGCTTCAATGACAATATCTCACATATTTTTAGTTTGTGAATGGGCATGATTATAAAGTTTTGCATTTACAGATAATATTCTGATCATAAGCCGAAAACCTACAAATAAAACTTTCTTTTTTTGTGTAAAATCGATGGTGAGGGAGAAAACAAAACAGCGCATTGTTATGTATACATTTTTTTTAATTATGTAGAAGGAGAAAGAACATATATGTGGGAGAAACAATTTGAATCTAATATTGTTGAAACCAGTAGCTCTAAAAATGCTTTCACAATGAAATATTTTCATACAACATTCCACCCCACCTACTTCACCTCCGCAGAGATTGAGAGCAAAAAAAAAAATGTGCTAGGTGTTTTTTTTTCTAACAGAGAAGTGAAATACCAATTTTCATAGATATAGCTTTAAACTACTTTAGTAGTCTTTAATAATCATTTATTTCCACTATTTTAGCCCCTTAGGGCTTGAATCTCAAGAAATACTGATACGCATATTTCTTTATTTCTGGCCAAGAAACCAAATATCTATTTTGGTAGGTCTACCTTCAAAATTGCCTTAATAGTGACCGGTTTTCGAAAAACATTTTATCCCCTATTTCTTCACCCTAGGGATGGAATTTCAAAAAATCCCTTCTTAAAACGACGCCTATAGTATAAGAACAACACTCTCTGCAAATTTCAAGTTTCTATCGCTAGTGTTTCCGTCTGCCGAGTAACAAGTCAATCAATTTGGACATGGTCTTTTATATCTAGATATTACTTTCATATCTCCACTTACACTGTGCAGTGTACAGTAGAAATAGCTTTACTAAATTTGTTTGACATATTGACGTCCCTAATGAAATGAGGGGACTATCAGTGCCCTAATGCCCCTATTGTGTGTTCTAACTCCTCTTAGTATAACTTCATGATCCCTACAAAAGCTATACTCGAGCTATAATTTTACACACCACACATTTATGAGTGTATCACCATTATTTCAACAATTCTCAATTAAATTATTTAAGTACTTCTGTTATGCTTTGATATGGACTACACTTACCTGTCACAAGAGACACTGGTCAGCCAGAACGTTATGACCATCGACATAAAGCCGCAGCGTCACCTGGCGAGGCATCTGCTGGTGAGGTACGCGCACGTTGCATGCAGTAGCAGCGAGCGTGCTGTTCGTCTGTAGGATGGGCGAGGCGCGCCATCTGTCTGAGTTTCACCCGATAAGTCGTACACTGCCACATTCTGTCCTCGGTGAAACTCGGACAGATGGGGCGCCTTCCCCATTCTACAGACGAACAGCACGCTCGCTGATGCTACATGCAACCACCTCGCCAGGTGGTGCTGCTATCGCCTGGTCATAACGTTCTGGCTGATCAGTATCTCTTGTGACAGGTTAGTGTAGTCCATATCAAAGCATAACAGAGGTACTTAAATAATTTAAATTGTTGAAATAATTGTATTACTATCATAAATGCGTGCTGTGTAAAATTATAGCTCGAGTATAGCTTTTGTAGGGATCGTGAAGTTATGCTAACAAGGGGAGGTCACCAATTGTGAAATTCAGATTCGATTCATACTGCGCATAATAAAAGCTCATGGCCAGAGGTGTAATGTGGCAAAGCACCAAGATGCACTTCTCAGCCGTTGTCAAGAAAATCGACAGTTAAAAGAAACCGTTGCGGTGAAATACTCTCTACGACTAAAAATTTTCTACAGCGTGGTGGCGCAGCGGTAAGCGCTCGGGTTCGTAATCCGAAGGTCGCCGGATCGAATTTCGCACCATGCAACATTTTTTTATTATTAGTTTTTTGTAATTCGATTTATATATATATATATATATATATATATATATATATATATATATATATATATATATATAATCTTATGCATGTTGGTGAAGGCGGATCCATTTTTCCGTTTGTTTAACAGGGTGTACCAAAGCTCTCACGTCCGCACTGATTTTCGACGATGTTATAAGTTGCGCTAGGGACCACATCTACCTTCTTCCGAAGTTAGCAGGCAACTACGCTGTTATGCGGCGGCTCGTTTCGGCCCATTCAACATCTGTCCTTCAAGTGTAACGAGCGAGTAACGGAGTTTATATTTCATACCTGCCACAGCAAATTTGCGTTCGTGGGGTTTCTATTCTAATTCGAACGTTTGACTTACGCTATACGTATTCGTTTCGGAATATCGTTTCTACGTCTTCCGTTAACTATACGTGGTTAACATTATGAAGACAATTAACAACATTTGTGAAATACAACTTTGTTTGCGGAAAACATAATGATGTTCGAGGTCGCCAGTTTTTCCACGACAAACGACTTTCAACAACTTATTATATGCATAATTGTTCCAACTGATTAGCCGGCCGAAGTGGCCGTGCGGTTAAAGGCGCTGCAGTCTGGAACCGCAAGACCGCTACGGTCGCAGGTTCGAGTCCTGCCTCGGGCATGGATGTTTGTGATGTCCTTAGGTTAGTTAGGTTTAACTAGTTCTAAGTTCTAGGGGACTAATGACCTTAGCAGTTAAGTCCCATAGTGCTCAGAGCCATTTGTTCCAACTGATTGCCGGGAATATATATATATATATATATATATATATTACAAAAGCAAATACTAAAAAAAAGGGTTGCATGGCGCGAGATTCGATCCGGCGACCTTCGGATTACGAACCCGAGCGCTTACCGCTGCGCCACGACGCCGTAGAAAATTATTAATCGTAGAGAGTATTTCACCGCAACGGTTTCTTTTAACTGTCGATTTTCTCGACAACGGCTGAGATGTGCGTCTTGGTGCTTTGCCACATTACACCTTTGGCCACGATCTTTTATTATGCGCAGTATGAATCGAATCTGAATTTCACAATTGGCGGTCTCCCCTTGTAAGAGGAATTTACGGGAATTAGGTGACTTGTGGGTCACTCCTGTGACCTACCAGAGCCTCACTGCTTCCACGCCACGACGCGTCGCCGCTGTTATCCGTACCAAAGGTGGACATACCGTCTATTAAGTTGTTGTTGTTGTGGTCTTCAGTCCTGAGACTCCTTTGATGCAGCTCTCAATGCTACTCTATGCTGTGCAAGCTTCTTCATCTCCCAGTACTTACTGCAAACTACATCCTTCTGAATCTGCTTAGTGTATTCATCTCTTGGTCTCCCTTTACGATTTTTACCCTTCCACGCTGCCCTCCAATGCTAAATTTGTGATCCCCTGATGCCTCAGAACATGTGCTACCAACCGGTCCCTTCTTCTTGTCAAGTTGTGCCACAAACTCCTCTCCAATTCGATTCAATACCTCCTCATTAGTTATGTGATCTACCCATCTGATCTTCAGCATTCTTCTGTAGCACCACATTTCGAAAGGTTCTATTCTCTTGTTGTCCAAACTATTTATCGTCCACGTTTCACTTCCATACATGCCTACACTCCATACAAATACTTTCAGAAACGACTTCCTGACACTTAAATCTATACTCGATGTTAACAAATTTCTCTTCTCCAGAAACGCTTTCCTTGCCATTGCCAGTCTACATTTCATATCCTCTCTACTTCGACCATCATCAGTTATTTTGCTCCTCAAATAGCAAAACTCCTTTACTACTTTAAGTGTCTCATTTCCTAATTAATTCCCTCAGCATGACCCGACTTAATTCGACTACATTCCATTATCAAAAATGGCTCTGAGCACTATGGGACTTAACATCTGAGGTCATCAGTCTCCTAGAACTTAGAACTACTTAAACCTAACAAACCTAAGAACATCACACACATCCATGCCCGAGGCAGGATTCGAACCTGCGACCGTAGCGGTCTCGCGGTTCCTGACTGTAGCGCCTAGAACCGCTCGGCCATCCCGGCCGGCATTCCATTATCCTCGTTTTGCTTTTGTTGATGTTCATCTTATATCCTCCTTTCAAGACACTGTCCATTCCGTTCAACTGCTCTTCCGAGTCCTTTGCTGTCTCTGACAGAATTACAATGTCATCGGCGAACCTCAAAGTTTTTATTTCTTCTCCATGGATTTTAATACCTACTCCGAATTTTTGCTTTGTTGCCTTTACTGCTTCCTCAATATATATTTGGTGCTCGTAATGTTCTGGCTGATCAGTGTACTGGCAAATCTTTGTACTCCTGCAATTTCATCCATAGAGATGACTTTATATGGACTCCAGACACTGAAACAATTCTCTAGAATAGAAATATATATGAACATCCAACATCAACAAATTAGCGATTAAAACAGTTTCTTGAGTTATAATATTGAAACAGTTCTGGTTGACTGTGAAAATAGCAGATACAGAGTCCCAGAAGTAGTCTCTATTCAAGAAAGCAGCCATCCTCACACGGTACTAGGAAGTAAGAGCTGACATCAGTAAAAGGGGTCGTAACCGGAAGAACAAGTTTAAGGGTAGAATTCTGGTGAAGTGCATTGCACCTCTTAAGGAAAAGTTGACTCCAGACTCATGACTGTATTAGGCATTGGAATAACACTTCTCATCAGCGTTGAGATCTTGTGAGAGAGCCTGGCTTTTTTCTCGGAATAGTCCCAGATACGACTACTATTTTTGGTGTTAAGTAACCGTCATCAGTGCCGGCTATTCCTTCTGTACCATTTCTTTTCACTAATTATGATTTGACTGTAGCCACGTATGCCGCCATGACATTGAGTACTGTTGTTCTTAATACATGCAGTATGTTGAGGATTGTGAAGCTAATAAACATTTTGACCTCATTTAGCCACAACGTGTGTCTGACACGTTCCACAGAAGAGGATGTAATATACTACTGCCTGTTGCGCTGCTGATCACTTACCGCCATCATCACATATTTAGAGAAAACTGATCATTATGTTGTTTCATTAATACACTCCTGGAAATTGAAATAAGAACACCGTGAATTCATTGTCCCAGGAAGGGGAAACTTTATTGACACATTCCTGGGGTCAGATACATCACATGATCACACTGACAGAACCACAGGCACATAGACACAGGCAACAGAGCATGCACAATGTCGGCACTAGTACAGTGTATATCCACCTTTCGCAGCAATGCAGGCTGCTATTCTCCCATGGAGACGATCGTAGAGATGCTGGATGTAGTCCTGTGGAACGGCTTGCCATGCCATTTCCACCTGGCGCCTCAGTTGGACCAGCGTTCGTGCTGGACGTGCAGACCGCGTGAGACGACGCTTCATCCAGTCCCAAACATGCTCAATGGGGGACAGATCCGGAGATCTTGCTGGCCAGGGTAGTTGACTTACACCTTCTAGAGCACGTTGGGTGGCACGGGATACATGCGGACGTGCATTGTCCTGTTGGAACAGCAAGTTCCCTTGCCGGTCTAGGAATGGTAGAACGATGGGTTCGATGACGGTTTGGATGTACCGTGCACTATTCAGTGTCCCCTCGACGATCACCAGTGGTGTACGGCCAGTGTAGGAGATCGCTCCCCACACCATGATGCCGGGTGTTGGCCCTGTGTGCCTCGGTCGTATGCAGTCCTGATTGTGGCGCTCACCTGCACGGCGCAAAACACGCATACGACCATCATTGGCACCAAGGCAGAAGCGACTCTCATCGCTGAAGACGACACGTCTCCATTCGTCCCTCCATTCACGCCTGTCGCGACACCACTGGAGGCGGGCTGCACGATGTTGGGGCGTGAGCGGAAGACGGCCTAACGGTGTGCGGGACCGTAGCCCAGCTTCATGGAGACGGTTGCGAATGGTCCTCGCCGATACCCCAGGAGCAACAGTGTCCCTAATTTGCTGGGAAGTGGCGGTGCGGTCCCCTACGGCACTGCGTAGGATCCTACGGTCTTGGCGTGCATCCGTGCGTCGCTGCGGTCCGGTCCCAGGTCGACGGGCACGTGCACCTTCCGCCGACCACTGGCGACAACATCGATGTACTGTGGAGACCTCACGCCCCACGTGTTGAGCAATTCGGCGGTACGTCCACCCGGCCTCCCGCATGCCCACTATACGCCCTCGCTCAAAGTCCGTCAACTGCACATACGGTTCACGTCCACGCTGTCGCGGCATGCTACCAGTGTTAAAGACTGCGATGGAGCTCCGTATGCCACGGCAAAGTGGCTGACACTGACGGCGGCGGTGCACAAATGCTGCGCAGCTAGCGCCATTCGACGGCCAACACCGCGGTTCCTGGTGTGTCCGCTGTGCCGTGCGTGTGATCATTGCTTGTACAGCCCTCTCGCAGTGTCCGGAGCAAGTATGGTGGGTCTGACACACCGGTGTCAATGTGTTCTTTTTTCCATTTCCAGGAGTGTATAGGCTATCGACTTCTTTTAATCACAGAACATGAAATTCATGCAATTTTGTCATATGATGACATGGTTCGAGACCGTGGCTGTTATTTGAAGACAAATGTTGATGGTGTTGGGATAGCAAAAAAAAAAAAAAAAGGAATAACTTTATAATTAATGTAACAGTATCAACTCAAAAAAATCAATGTCTCTGTACTAGCGTAAAATGCATTTCAGTTGCGTAAGTGAAAATATGATCCTTTCCAAACATAGGACATCTTCAAATGTTACGATATATCATAGCATCTCTGTTACTCGTATGTTTGTAAGCTCTTTGTTTGTATCTAAATATGTGGTGCGTGGTAGAAATCTTCTCTGTGACAAATCTAAAGTGTTCAGTGAGAAAAATTTACGTGTGCAACAATAAGAATGCACTGGGAATGTATTCACATCTGTTGGACGAATGTTATGAAAACAAACACTCCAAACCGACATCTCACGTAAGTCATATGCAACGAAAATCTGTAACGCAATCATGTGTGTGTGGAGTGCTTATAATTATGTGTTATTTGTATTTTAGGACAATTAATCTGTAAAAAAAAACACGCCACATATTATAAGGAGAGCGTGTAAACCGTCTGAAGACGAATCACAACGATTCGAAACCGGTAACGGTACCCTTTGAATAAAGGAACTGAAAGTAAATTTGTGGCTGGTTGCTGTCCCAACACCATCAACATGATATTCAATCTATGACAAAAAGCGACACATCGCGATGGAATTATCCTGAAATCGGCAGCTGTGATGTACATCTACAGTCAAAGAAATGATTACAATTTCAGACAAATTGTACGGTTTATTCGAGAGAAAAAGCTTCCACCTCTGGACATTATGTAAGCAGTTATTCGACTTGGTACTGATTGAGAGAGAGTTGTCGTATGTCCTCCTGGACGATACGGTGCCAAATTCTATCCAACTGGGGCGTTACATCGTGAAAATCAGGAGCGCATTGGATGGCCCTCCCGTTAATGCTATAGACGTTTTGAGTTGGTGACCTCGCTAGCCAGGGTAGGGTTTGGCAAGCTGAAAACAAGCAGCTGAAACTACATCTACATACATACTCCGCAATCCACCATACGGTGCGTGGCGGAGGGTACCTCGTACCACAACTAGCATCTTCTCTTCCTGTTCCACTCCCAGACAGAACGAGGGAAAAATGACTGCCTGTACGAGCCCTAATCTCTCTGATCTTATCTTTGTGGTCTTTCCGCGAAATGTAAGTTGGCGGCAGTAAAATTGTACTGCAGTCAACCTCGAATGCCGGTTCTCTAAATTTCCTCAGTAGCGATTCACGAAAAGAACGCCTCCTTTCCTCTAGAGACTCCTTCCCGAGTTCCTGAAGCATTTCCGTAACACTCGCGTGATGATCAAACCTACCAGTAACAAATCTAGCAGCCCGCCTCTGAATTGCTTCTATGGCCTCCCTCAATCCGACCTGATAGGGATCCCAAACGCTCGAGCAGTACTCAAGAATACGTAGTATTAGTGCTTTATAAGCGGTCTCCTTTACAGATGAACCACATCTTCCCAAAATTCTACCAATGAACCGAAGACGACTATCCGCCTTCCCCACAACTGCCATTACATGCTTGTCCCACTTCATATCGCTCTGCAATGTTACGCCCAAATATTTAATCGACGTGACTGTGTCAAGCGCTACTCTACTAATGGAGTATTCAAACATTACAGGATTCTTTTTCCTATTCATCTCCATTAATTTACATTTACCTATGTTTAGAGTTAGCTGCCATTTTTTACACCAGTCACACATCCTGTCCAAGTCATCTTGTATCCTCCTACAGTCACTCAACGACGACACCTTCCCGTACACCACAGCATCACCAGCAAACAGCCGCACATTGATATCCACCCTATCCAAAAGATCATTTATGTAGATAGAAAACAACAGCTGACCTACCACACTTCCCTGGGGCACTCCAGATGATACCCTCACCTCCGATGAACACTCACCATCGAGGACAACGTACTGGTTTCTATTACTCAAGAAGTCTTCGAGTCACTCACATACTTGGGAACCAATCCCATATGCTCCTACCTTAGTTAGGAGTCTGCAGTGGGGCACCCAGTCAAACGCTTTCCGGAAGTCAAGGAATATGGCATCCGTCTGATATCTTTCATCCATGGTTCGCAAGATATCATGTGAAAAAAGGGCGAGTTGCGTTTCGCAGGAGCGATGCTTTCTAAAGCCGTGCTGATGCATGGACAGCAGCTTCTCTGTCTCAAGGAAATTCACTATATTCGAACTGAGAATATGTTCGAGAATCCTGCAACAAACCGATGTTAAGGATATTCGTCTGTAATTTTGAGGGTCCGTCCTTCTATCCTTCTTATATACAGGCGTCACCTGCGCTTTTTTCCAGTCGCTCGGGACTTTACGTTGGGCAAGAGATTCGCGATAAATGCAAGCTAAATAAGGAGCCAATGCAGTAGAGTACTCTCTGTAAAACTGAATTGGGATCCCATCAGGACCTAGCGATTTATTTATTTTCAACCTATTCAGCTGCTTCACAACCCCAGGGATGTCTATCACTATGTCCTCCATATGGGAATCTGTAAGAGACTCGAACGGCGGTATGTTTGTACGATCCTCCTGCGTGAAAGATTTCTCAAATGCTAAATTTAAAATTTCAGCTTTCGTTTTGCTGTCTTCCGTTTCCAGGCCAGACTGATCAGTGAGTGACTGGATGGAAGCCTTCGATCCGCTTACCGAGACCAGAATTTCCTTGGGTTTTCAGCAAGACCTTTGCTAAGGTATGACGGTGGTAGTGGTTGAATGCCTCGCGCATCGCTCTTTTTACAGCAGCCCGATTCTCTACTAACTTTTGCATGTCCTCATTCTCCCGATCTTTCTTGTACCGCGAGTGCAACTGTCTTTGCTTCCTGAGCATTCTCCGAATTGCGCTGTTAAACCACGGTGGGTCTTTTCCGTCCGTAACCCACTTTTTCGGCGCATACTTGTCCAATGCGTCATTTACAATGTGTTTAAAATCTGTCCATAATTCTTCCACGTCCGTCGTACCAGAAGTAAATGAAGTCGATTCATTTACTAAGTCGGATGCTAACGACTGCTTATGTGCTCTTTCAAGTAAGAATACTTTCCTAGCCTTCTTGACCGACTTTTTAACTTTCGTAATCATAGTCGTAATGACAACATCATGATCACTAATCCCTGTCCCAACACTGACACCGTCGATGAGGTCTGGTCTGTTCGTGGCTACCAGATCTAAAATATGTCCATTACGCGTTGGCTCGTCGTGTGTGGGCGAGCATTATCTTGTGAAACATAATCCCAGAACACATTGCCATGAAGGACAACAAACCAGGCTGCAGAATATCTCGACATACTGTCGTGCTGTAAGAGCGACGCGGGTGACAAACAAAGGGATCCTGCTATGAAATCAAATGACACTCCAGGTCTTCGCTTCTGGTTGTCAGGTCGCATGGCGGGTGGACAGTCAGCTTGGAATCCGACGGCTGTCCAGGGCAGCTTCAGAGCTCAGTTGGAAGCGGGAGTCATCCCTGAATACAGTTCTACTCCAGGCGATGAGATTTCAGAGCGAAGGCGTGTCCAGAGACTGCAGAGTCACTGGTGGGATACCATACTGCCTGTAGCCCACTGTACCGGCCGACAAGGAATGATGGTCCGGGGTGTCATTTCATTTCATAGGAGGATACCTCGTCATCTACATCTACATCTATATCCATACTCCTCAAGCCACCTGGCGGTGTGTGGCGGAGGGTACCTTGAGTACCTCTATCGGTTCTCCCTTCTATTCCAGTCTCGTATTCTTCGTGGAAAGAAGGATTGTCGGTATGCTTCTGTGTGGGCTCTCTCTGATTTTATCCTCGCAGTTTCTTCGCGAGATATACGTAGGAGAGAGCAATATACTGCTTGACTCCTCGGTGAAGGTATGTTCTCGAAACTTCAACAAAAGCCCGTACCGAGCTACTGAGCGTCTCTCCTGCAGAGTCTTCCACTGGAGTTTATCTATCATCTCCGTAACGCTTCCGCGATTACTAAATGATCCTGTAACGAAGCGCGCTGCTCTCCGTTGGATCTATTCTATCTCTTCTATCAACCCTATCTGGTACGGATCCCACACTGCTGACCAGTATTCAAGCAGTGGGCGAACAAGCGTACTGTAACCTACTTCCTTTTTTTCGGATTGCATTTCCTTAGGATTCTTCCAATGAATCTGTCTGGCATCTGCTTTACCGACGATCAACTTTATACGATCATTCCATTTTAAATCACTCCTAATTCGTACTCCCAGATAATTTATGGAATTAACTGCTTCCAGTTGCTGGCATGCTATATTGTAGCTAAATGACAAGGGATCTTTCTTTCTGTGTGTTCGCAGCACATTACACTTGTCTACATTGAGATTCAATTGCTTTTCCCTGCACCATGCGTCAATTCGCTGCAGATCCTCCTGCATTTCAGTACAATTTTCCATTGTTACAACCTCTCGATACACCACAGCATCATCCGCAAAAAGCCTCAGTGAACTTCCGATGTCATCCACAAGGTCAGTTATGCATATTGTCAATAGCAACGGTCCTACGACACTCCCCTGCGGCACACATGAAATCACTCTTACATCGGAAGACTTCTCTCCATTGAGAACGACATGCTGCGTTCTGTTATCTAGGAACTCTTCAATCACACAATTGGTCTGATAGTCCATATGCTCTTACTTTGTTCACTAAACGACTGTGGGGAACTGTATCGAACGCCTTGCGGAAGTCAAGAAACACGGCATCTACCTGGGAACGCGTGTCCATGGCCCTCTGAGTCTCCGCGACACCCTTATAGCACAGCTCCGTTTGTCCTTTATGGCAAGTCGTCCGGGGCTTACATTTCGGGGTCAGGGATTTTCTCTGCCTCGTGATGACTGGGTGTTGTGTGATGTCCTTAGGTTACTTAGGTTGAAGTAGTTCTATGTTCTAGGGGACTGATGACCTCATATGTTAAGTCCCATAGTGCTCAGAGCCATTCTACTGCCTGTGTTTCTGTTTCCAAACCCTACCTCGGCCAGCAAGGCCGCCGGACCTTTCCCCATTGCGAACGTTTGGAGCATTATGGGCAGCGCCCTCCAACCAGCTCTGCGTTCTGACGATCTAACGCACCAGTCGGATAGAATTTGGCACTGTAGCCCTCAAAACGAGATCCAACAGCTCTGTCAATTAATGCTAATCCGAATAACTCCTTGCATTAGAGCCAGAGATGTACCAATGCGTTACAAACTAGCTCAATCTGTGAAGCTCTTTCTCTTAAATAAATCATCCAATTGTTCTGAAATTGTAATAATTTATTTGTGCGTACATTTACCGGGAGATCAAAAAGTCAGTATAAATTTGAAAACTTAATAAACCACGGAGTAATGTAGATAGAGAGATAAAAATTGACACACACGCTTGGAATGACATGGGGTTTTATTAGAACAAAAAAAAAAGACACCCCATATTCCTAGACGCGTGAAAGATCTCTTGTGCGCGCGTTTGGTGATGATCGTGTGCTCAGCCGCCACTTTCGTCATGCTTGGCGTCCCCGGCGACTGTTGGCTTTGGGGTTACCTGAAGTCGCAAGTGTATCGTGATCGACCGACATCTCTAGGGATGCTGAAAGACAACATCCGACGCCAATGCCTCACCATAACTCCGGACATGCTGTACAGTGCTGTTCACAACATTATTCCTCGACTACAGCTATTGTTGAGAAATGATGGTGGACATATTGAGCATTTCCTGTAAAGAACATCATCTTTGCTTTGTCTTACTTTGTTATGCTAATTATTGCTATTCTGATCACATGAAGCGCCATCTATCGGAGATTTTTTGAACGTTTGTATTTTTTTTTGTTCTAATAAAACCCCATGTCATTCCAAGCATGTGTGTCAATTTGTACCTCTCTATCTACATTATTCCGTGATTTATTCACTTTTCAAATTTATACTGACTTTTTGATCACCCGGTACATCACATCCACTGATTTCCGTCCCATTCGGATAATTAGTTCGTGGTGGGTGGTTTTTATTCATCTACATCTACATGGAGACTCTGCAAATCATATTTAAGTTCCAGGCTCAGGGTTCATCAAACCACCTTCACAATTTTCTATTATACCAATCTAGTATACCGCGCGGAAACAATGAACACCTATATCTTTCCGTACGACCTCTGATTTCCCTTATTTTATCGTGGTGATCGTTTCTCCCTATGTGGGTCGGTGTCAACCAAATATTTTCGCATTCGGAGGAGAAAGTTGGTGACTGGAATGTCGTGAGAAGATTCCTTCGCAACGAAAAACTCCTTTCTTTTAATGATGTCCAGCCCAAATCCTGTATCATATCTGTGACACTCTCCCATATTCCGCGATAATACAAAATGTGCTCCCCTTCTTTGAACTTTTTCGATGTATTCCGTCAGTCCTATCTGGTAAGGATCCCACATCGCGCAGCAGTATTCTAAAAGAGGACGGACAAGAGTAGTGTAGGCAGTCTCCTTAGTAGGTCTGTTACATTTTCTAAGTGTCCTGCCAATACAACACAGTCTTTGGTTAGCCTTCCCCACAACATTTTCTGTGTGTTCCTTCCAATTTAAGTTTTTCGTAATTGTAATACCTAGGCATTTAGTTGAATTTACGGCTTTTAGATTAGACCGAAGTTTAGCAAGTTCCTTTTAGCACTCATGTGGATGTCCTCATACTTTTCGTTATTTAGGGTCAACTGCCACTTTTCGTACCATTCAGATATCTTTTCTAGATCGTTTTGCAGTTTGTTTTGATCTTCTGATGACTTTATTAGTCGATAAACTACAGCGTCATCTGCGAACAAGCTATGACGGCTGCTCAGACTGTCCCCAAAATCGTTTATATAGCAAAAGGCCTACAACACTACCTTGAGGAACGCCAGAAATCACTTGTTTTACTCGATGACTTTCCATCAATTAATACGAACTGTTAACTCTCTGACAGGAAGTCACAAATCCAGTCACATAACTGAGACGATATTCCATAAGCACGCAATTTCTCTACAAGCCGCTTGTGTGGTACAGTGCGAAAAGCCTTCCAGAAATACGGAGTCGATCTGAAATCCCTTGTTAATAGCACTGTTCATGTGAATAAAGAGCTAGTTGCGTTTCACAGGAACGATGTTTTCTAAACCCATGTTGACTGTGTGTCAATAGACAGTTTTCTTCGAGGTAATTCATAATGTTTGAACACAACATATGTTCTAAAATCCTGCTGCATATCGACGTTAACGATATGGGCCTGTAATTTAGTGGATTACTCCTACTACCTTTCTTTAATATTGATGTAACTTCTTAGATTGTATGCCTAAATATTGTTTACACAATAAAGACTTAACATTTATTGAAAGAAGTCATTTTCCTGTATGATGCTGTCCGTTATTTGAAACAGAAACTTTGTTTTTTGAGCTATTAGCTAATGTCTCGCACCTGTGGAGACTTGTCAAACAATGTCATACAAAACCTATGTCATACACTCCCATCTGTCAGTATGCCATGCTTCGCAAAGCAGAATGCAAGGGTAAATATTAAATGATGCTCCATATTCCTGTCGAAGGGCATGAAATTGTAAAAGAGACTTACCAGACTTTGTCCTTACACAGTTAATAAGAAACAGATATTTTGTGCACATTTTTATTACATTTAGTACTTTTGAGAGCGAAATGTCATTGACTGTGTAACTAAAAATAATAATATTTTCAGGGAATGGAATGTCATGGTGTTCCAGAATATGTAATAGTTAATGGGAGAGTGTGTGTTGATGCAGGTGTTTTGAAGGCTGTTCAAGGTTTTGGAAAATTTGTTCCAACACCAGTGTATTCAGAATATGTATATGAGAAGGTGAAACAAGCCAAAGTAAGTACTATTAATTTTATGTGACTGTTTGTATGAATATACTCCTCTTTTTTAACTTGCATTTATTGAAACTTGGATGCTACTGTATCAATATGTAGACCTTAAACTGCCCAGTGTGTTCACATACCTTTTGCACTGGTGATATTGCGACAGTGTCTTCTTGATAAATGCAAATAATTTTGTAATTGTATAGCTTAATACCTTCTTTTGCAATTGGAATGAAAGATCAGACGCGTTTCCCATCTTCAGTGACCCAACAATATGGTTTTTACAGTGACCACTGAAGATGCTCAAGCATAAAGCGAAACGCGTATGGTCTTAACAAGACTGTCATTACAGCTGCAAAAGACGGTAATTAAAATACATGACTTGTATATCTGCAACTGCGGAAAAAGGGGCGGGAAAACAGAGATGACAACACGTATAATTTTTCAGTGTTTACTTATCCAGTGGCGCAGCGTGAATTTCTGTCACCCGGTGCGAGACCTAAATTTGCTGTTGTCTATTTGTGCAATTAGGCAAAAAGCAATAGATGCTTCGACAATGCGTAGCCATATTAGGTTAATGCTTATCAATACGGAAGTTATAGGCCTAATTCATCATCCCTGCATAATTTTTTGGTGGCTTCCATGCTTTTCGTTACCCTGAACAAGTCGTTTGCAAAAACTATTTATATGACTTATTTGTGTGAATTGTCGGCAACAGCAAAGAAAAACATCATATATTTAAGACAGTTTCAACAAAGAAAATAGACGTATTCATGCTATAAGAAGTTAATAATTCGTAACATCAGAATCTACAGGGAAACGGGATTTCATAGGCTCAATTATGTTCTGATTTAATTTTAGAGAGTACTTTCATGCATATTATGCCGAAAATAATTCCTTGTCAACAGGAAGTCAGTAGATATTTCGACTGTTCGTTACACGAGGTGCATCCAGTCTGCGTATGGAAAGACACGCCCCATTTTTCGGCTTACCACTAGCTTCAGGGTTGAATTCTGTTAAACCAGGCGCTGTTATATTCAGGAGAATCCCATTACTCGCAGGGGCTTACCTTGACATACAAAATTTTCGTAATGTTAGAAAGAGAATAATAGTAACGAACAGCCGCACCAGAAAGCAATGTCAAGTAGGACAGTGGTGTCAGCAGGAAAGGAAGAACTAGTAACAGAGGAGGACGCTGGGACAGAAGCCAGTCAATGAGTTACCGCAGCACTTGTTAGCTGAAACATTTAATCTAAAACTGACGTCCTCCAGACTAGAAATGTAGAGGTCTCAATAACAATCTAGAGGACAGGTAGACATCCAGCACGGTATGGGGAACAGATGGTAGATATTTTGCCAGTCCTGACGTTCGAGACGAGTGATTACGTATCAACTGAATCATGTCGTTATCTTTCGGCGCCCATAGACATTCTGTGACATCAAGAAGGCACGTTTTCTTAGAGCAATATGCGGCCGTTCATTATCGTAGAGGAAACAGATAATTGGAGAAGATTTTCAGTGGAGAAACTAGACACACTTATTGCTAACACTAAAATCTGTCACATAATAGTGGTGACGGAATATCCTTGTCCAACAATTTGAATTGAAACTTTAAATACGTCTAGAACTGTCGATTGAAATTCACTTAACGTTTCGTTTAGCGATCGTGATGTACACTCATGTTCAGAAAAACAGAACACCTTCAACGACATGGGATAGGATGTTCATATTCACATGTACAGGTACATTTACGTTATCAGCATTTCACTCATTTTAGTTCAACATGTGTTCTGTTGCCCACCATGGTTCCTGATAACCTTTCCCATGCGTGACGCCATGTACACGCATAAGGCGCGAATGGCATCCTGTCGTATAACCACCCATAAATGAAGATCAACTGAAACCCTCAGCTGCTGACAGATGTTGATATACCTCGATGTGGACAGCTGAAAATGTGTACCCCGACCGGGCCTCGAACCCGGGATCTCCTGCTTACATGGCAGACGCTCTATCCATCTGAGTCACCGAGGACAAAGATGAATAGCGCGACTGCAGGGACTTATCCCTTGCACGCTTCCCGTGAGACTCACATTCCCAACTATCCACAATTCTACATATGCATTGTACGTTATAGACATTTGCCGATTCACCCATTACTCGCGCACGCTTTAGCGATTCCCGTAAGAGTTTGGGCAACCTGTGCACATTCGCACAGACGAAGGTCAATGGCTGGGTAGCTTTTAACTAAATATATGTCAAGACAGTAACTGTTCTCGAAAGAACAGAATACTGTTGATGACCGTGCAGCTTTTCCCTGGAATAAATGATGACTAACTGAAACCCTCAGCTGCCAACAGTTGTTGTTGATATACCTCGATGTGGACAGCTGAAAATGTGTGCCCCGACCGGGACTCGAACCCGGGATCTCCTGCTTACATGGCAAACGCTCTATCCATCTGAGCCACCGAGGACACAGGTGAATAGCGCGACTGCAGGGACTTATCCCTTGCACGCTTCCCGTGAGACCCACATTCCCAACTGCCATGTAAGCAGGAGATCCCGGGTTCGAGTCCCACTCGGGGCACACATTTTCAGCTGTCCACATCGAGGTATATCAACAACACCTGTCGGCAGCTGAGGGTTTCAGTTAGTCATCATTTATTCCAGGGAAAAGCTGTACGGTCATCACCAGGACCTGTTCCTTCGAAAACAGTTACTGTCTTCATATATAACCACCCATGCTGCGTTCATCTTGTTCCAAAGTTCATCTGTGGTGGCTGGCATTGGATCACAGCGCTTCAGTCGTCGTATCACCACATCCCGTAATTTTTCGATTGGCGACATGTCTAGTGATCTGGCGTACCAGGGCAAAAGGTAGACATCCGGTGACATCAAGAAGGCACGTGTTCTTGGAGCGATGTGCGGTCGTGCATTGTCTTGCTGAAAAATGGCGTGTGGGGTGTTTGTAGAAAGGGTATGGCTACGGTTCGCAGAATGTCATTCACTGGTCACCGTGCGCTGGACACGCACCAGATGTGATTCGTGGTTGTACCACATGGCACCCCACACCATAGGGCCTTGAGCTGGCGCTGTATGTCTTGTGTGAATGAAATCACTGTGTTGCCGCTCCCCCTGTCTTCGGCGAACCAAAATGCGACGTGTTCCAACATTTCTACGGAGTTTTTCCATCCGTCTGTAAAGAATTCGCGTTAGTATTTTGCAGCTGTCACTTATTAAACTGATAGTTCGGTAATTTTCACATCTGTCAACACCTGCTTCCTTTGGGATTGGAATTATTATATTATTCTTGAAGTCTGAGGGTATTTCGCCTGTCTCATACATCTTGCTCACCAGATGGTAGAGTTTTGTCAGGACTGGCTCTCCCAAGGCCGTCAGTAGTTCTAATGGAATGTTGTCTACTTCCGCAGCCTTGTTTCGACTTAGGTCTTTCAGTGCTCTGTCAAACTATTCACGCAGTATCGTATCTCCCATTTCATCTTCATCTACATCCTCTTCCATTTCAATAATATTGTCCTCAAGTACATCGCCCTTGTATAAACCCTCTATATACTCCTTCCACCTTTCCCCTCTTTGCTTAGAACTGGGTTTAACTGCTTAATTTACTGCATTTTTATATTTTCTCCTTTCATCAATTGAATTCAATACTTCGTCTGTTACCCAAGGATGCTGGGTGCGTTAGATTGTAAAAATCCCGAGATAGTTACAGGGCTCTGCCAATAATGCTCCAAACATTTTCAACCGGACAAAACATTTGGCAACCTTTCTGGGCAACGCAGGGTCTGACAAAGACGAAGACGAGCAGTAGAGACGCTCGTCGTGTGCGGGTGGGCATTATCTTGCCGAAATGTAAGTCCAGGATGGCTTGCCATGAAGGGCAACAAAACAGGGCGTAGAGTATCGTCGATGTACAGCTGTGCTGTGAGAGTGCTGCGGATGACAACCAAAGGGGTCCTGCTGTGAAACAAAATGGCCCCCCAGACTGTCACTCCTGGGTGTCGTGCCCTGTGGTGGGTGGCAGCAGGATCAGTGTCCCACTGCTGTCCGGGGTATCTCCAGACTCGTCTTTGGCCAGTAATTTCATTGACTGGACTACAGGGTGAAAAGTATTTAAACCGACAAAGTCTGGGAGGCTGTAGGGGACAACAAAACAGATATTTTTCTCTAATGTCATTTTTTTCCTATGGGGATTATTTAAACCAGTGAAGGACGTTTTACGCTCTTCAGTTTTTGGAGGCCGTATTACGATCTTTAGTCGTTAGAGGATGTATTACGCTTTTCAGGTGTAGGTGCCGGCCGATGATGGCCGAGCGGTTCTGGCGCTACAGTCTGGAACCGCGCGACCGCTACGGTCGCGGGTTCGAATCCTGCCTCGGGCATGGATGTGTGTGTTGTCCTTAGGTTAGTTAGGTTTAAGTAGTTCTAAGTTCTAGGGGACTTATGACCTCAGCAGTTGAGTCCCATAGTGCTCAGAGCCATTTGAACCATCAGGTGTAGGTAACTGTTGCCCACCAGTGTAGTATTGCATTGTCTCTGTTTACTAATGGAGAGATACACCTGGAGTGAGTACACTGATATGGTTGGTGCGTACTACGTAGCGCACCACAACGGACGAGCTGCACAGCGGGTTTATCAACAACAATATCCTAATCGCCGCATCCCGCATCATGCGATCTTTGCTGCTGTGTACCAACGTCTGCGTGAGACCGGGTCATTTAGCAGATTACCTGGACAGGGACGCCGTCGCACGGTAAGAACGCTGCAATTTGAGGAAGCTGTCTTGCAGCATGTGGAGCGGGATCCTTTAATCAGCACTCGTGCAATTGCACGTAACATGGGGACGAATCAGACGAATGTAAGAACAGTCCTTTGAGAGCAATTGTTACGTCCATTTCACTTACAGCGTGTCCACAACCTGGAACCAGTTGTTTATCCATCCAGAGCACAGTTTTCGCAGTGGTACCTGGAACAGTGTGAAATGCATCCTACATTTCCATCCGCTGTGTTCTTTACCGATGAATCAACGTTCGGGCGTGATGGAGTCTTCAACATGCACAATTGACATGTTTGGAGTGAGGATAACCCACATGCCACAGTTACTAGCGCTCTTCAAGTGCGGTTCTTCGTTAATGTGTGGGTCGGTGTTGTTGGGGGCTGTTTAACTGGGCCGTATCTCCTACCTAGGCCATTAAATGGCAGGCACTATCACAATTTTCTCGCCCGATCACTGCCAGAATTGCTGGATGACGTCCCGCTGCCTACAAGACAACGCATGTGGATCCAATATGACGGGGTGCTGGAACATTTCAATCGTCGTGTGCGTCGATTCCTGGACCGACGGTTCCCAGAAACGTCGATTGCCAGAGGTGGTCCTGTACCATGGTTGCTCGATCCCAGATATGTCCCCTCTGGACTTTTTTGTGTGGGGAGAGATGCGCAACCTTGTTTAACGCAAGTCCTGTTGCATCAGAAGACGATCTGCGTGCCCGGATAGAAGCAGCAGCGGGAACAATTCAGGATACTCCTGGGCTTTTTGCCCGTGTCAGACAAAACATGATCCGACGGTGTAACCTTTGTTTACGCGTCAATGGAGGCATTTTTGAAAATCTACTGTAATTGAAATTGGGGTGTGTTAATGTGTTGTCTGTTGGTCGTAAAAAAATGGAAATTTTTAATTTTCCGCCAGAGAAATCTTCTTCTACCGGTTTAAATACTCCTCATAGGAAAAAATGACATTAGAGTAAAATATTTGTTTTGATTTCCCCTACAGCTTCCCAGAGATTGTCGGTTTAACTACTTTTCACCCTGTGGAATTGTCTTCAGTGATAAGTCCCGATAACTAGATGAACATTACCCTTAGGGGTCAAGCAGCCTTAGTCTACTGTAAATAGGCTAAGGACAAACTCTATTGCCGGCGGCGGTGGCCGAGCGGTTCTAGGCACTTATCGCAGGTTCGAATCCTGCCTCGAGCAGGTAGTAGTAACTTTTGATGTCCTTAGGTTAGTTAGGTTTAAGGAGTTCTATGTTCTAGAGGACTGATGACCTCAGATGTTAAGTCCCACGTTGCTCACAGCCAGCCATATTCTATTTTGAACAGCTTTCACTTGTGCAACTGCCTTGAAATTCTGAATAATACTTACGAAGCCCCAGTGGTAATACAGTTATCTGATCTAATCACGATGCAGATGTCCGGCTTGACCGCAAGCTGCCCTGCCTCTTCGCGTTTGTGCCACTTGGAGCGATGCCGCCCCCACTCGTTGGCCACACCTCCATGCAACGCCACTCGTGTACTAATCACAAAGGTGTGTGTGTGTGTGTGTGTGTGTGTGTGTGTGTGTGTGTGTGTGTGTGTGTGTGTGTACACACATTGACACCGGTGTGTCAGACCCACCATACTTGCTCCGGACACTGCGAGAGGGCTGTACAAGCAATGATCACACGCACGGCACAGCGGACACACCAGGAACCGCGGTGTTGGCCGTCGAATGGCGCTAGCTGCGCAGCATTTGTGCACCGCCGTCGTCAGTGTCAGCCAGTTTGCCGTGGCATACGGAGCTCCATCGCAGTCTTTAACATTGGTAGCATGCCGCGACAGCGTGGACGTGAACCGTATGTGCAGTTGACGGACTTTGAGCGAGGGCGTATAGTGGGCATGCGGGAGGCCGGGTGGACCTACCGCCGAATTGCTCAACACGTGGGGCGTGAGGTCTCCACAGTACATCGATGTTGTCGCCAGTGGTCGGCGGAAGGTGCACGTGCCCGTCGACCTGGGACCGGACCGCAGCGACGCACGGATGCACGCCAAGACCGTAGGATCCTACGCAGTGCCGTAGGGGACCGCACCGCCACTTCCCAGCAAATTAGGGACACTGTTGCTCCTGGGGTATCGGCGAGGACCATTCGCAACCGTCTCCATGAAGCTGGGCTACGGTCCCGCACACCGTTAGGCCGTCTTCCGCTCACGCCCCAACATCGTGCAGCCCGCCTCCAGTGGTGTCGCGACAGGCGTGAATGGAGGGACGAATGGAGACGTGTCGTCTTCAGCGATGAGAGTCGCTTCTGCCTTGGTGCCAATGATGGTCGTATGCGTGTTTGGCGCCGTGCAGGTGAGCGCCACAATCAGCATACGACTGCATACGACCGAGGCACACAGGGCCAACACCCGGCATCATGGTGTGGGGAGCGATCTCCTACACTGGCCGTACACCACTGGTGATCGTCGAGGGGACACTGAATAGTGCACGGTACATCCAAACCGTCATCGAACCCATCGTTCTACCATTCCTAGACCGGCAAGGGAACGTGCTGTTCCGACAGGACAATGCACGTCCGCATGTATCCCGTGCCACCCAACGTGCTCTAGAAGGTGTAAGTCAACTATCCTGGCCAGCAAGATCTCCGGATCTGTCCGCCATTGAGCATGTTTGGGACTGGATGAAGCGTCGTCTCACGCGGTCTGCACGTCCAGCACGAACGCTGGTCCAACTGAGGCGCCAGGTGGAAATGGCATGGCAAGCCGTTCCACAGGACTACATCCAGCATCTCTACGATCGTCTCCATGGGAGAATAGCAGCCTGCATTGCTGCGAAAGGTGGATATACACTGTACTAGTGCCGACATTGTGCATGCTCTGTTGCCTGTGTCTATGTGCCTGTGGTTCTGTCAGTGTGATCATGTGATGTATCTGACCCCAGGAATGTGTCAATAAAGTTTCCCCTTCCTGGGACAATGAATTCACGGTGTTCTT
Organism: Schistocerca nitens; assembly: GCF_023898315.1. Lineage (NCBI taxonomy): Eukaryota > Metazoa > Arthropoda > Insecta > Orthoptera > Acrididae > Schistocerca > Schistocerca nitens. The sequence continues at coordinate 175,024,670 of NC_064623.1, forward strand.
ATTTCAATTTCTAGGAGTGTATATATATATATATAATGTGTTATACATTTTTCTTCCTCATTATATCAGATAATGACCCCCGAAACTGAGTGCAATACTTAGCTATAAACATTGAATTACAGCACATTATAGTTATTAACTGAACTAATTATTCTCTCATCGGTATTGTAACCTCCCACCAGTAAAAAATATATAATTATAGCATTCACATTCTGTGTAGCGTACAAACAGATAAATTCCGTTACGTACCAATAATACAATGTGACTAATCTCTCAACAGAATTGTGGCTCACTTATAACGTTTCAATAATTATCTGATTGTGAATCTAAACTGGTAAATTTGGACGTCAGCAGTGCTGCGTCATGGCCCTGGAAGATCATTCTGAATAAATTGAAAATTCTTACCTCAATAAGGTCGCCGGATAACGCGTATGTATCTGCTCCTTTAAGAAATTTTTCTGGCACAGCCCAGTGCGATGCTGGCCGATATATTTGCCATGTATAAAAGGAAACAACTGATTTTTCTTTACAATAATCGTGATGACCATGTATTGGAGAGATTAGTAAATTCTTTAAATTGAGATGAATGATTGTCAAAAAGTTACTTTTTATAAAAAAAGATTATTATTAAGAGATTTCTTTTTAAAAGCATTTACATGGGACTTGATATAACAATACTACATATGCGTGAGGCTGCTTTTACATTATACTACAACGCTAAGGCACCGCCATCGCTCCCCACGACCAGCCCAGCCAACTCCATACACACGACTGCTAGCTACTACTTACTCCTACTACTACACAGTTCCTACTGCAGCCAACACTGCTCTCTGGTCTGAGATCCTCTTACAGCTCACATATCGCAGGCAGCGCGTGAGCAATCGATCGAAATTACATCTGCTCGAGTGCGCTAGCAACAAATTCCTTAATCATGGACCTCTTATAGTATTAAATATAGCTTTATAATGCATTATGCAAGTAACATTGCAGAAATAAACGTCAGTGCAGATAACTTATGAGGTGGTAATTGCAGCATAGCGGGGTGATCACTCGTGCTATATTGTAGTAGTAAATTGTGCATAAAAAGAACGCAAACTGCACAGTGATTTGGAGTCTGTCAAATGTAGTTAAGAAAGGCAGGGATACAAGACATGTAATAGCAGCCTTTTGATAAACTTGGATGCTGAAGTGACTCCACTATATAATCACAGCTTATAATGTGGTGTAAAGGAGTAATGCATAGGTTTTTTAAGTTAATGAACTCAGGACTAATGCATGCTTATCATCCGTACCGCTTAAGTTTTTCCATTATTTTCCAATGCTCAGTTTTTGATAAACACAAGAATTCCGTCAAGGTTATCATGTTACAGCGGAGCTAGACAACATCACAAAGAAGTTCTCTGTGCGAGAGAAGAGCCCCTCTTGCAGGTAGCCATCGAGTGGGTTTCGATAAAGCATCGCCTGGCAGCTCAAGTTCGGCTATGAGGTGCACCAGCGTCTGTCAGCTGCGACTGATAACCGTTCGGATACTTCATGTGAATAATTGTATGTCACTGCTTTTTAAAATTTTAAATTGTAAAGAGATGTTATAGCTATATCTAGTTCCAGCTGTGCTACAGAAGAAGGAAGTTAACTGCAGTAAGGGTACATTACAATAGTGGCCATTTGAAGAAAAGTTTAATATTGCTGGTTTTCTAATAAATGTTGTTAATAGTCTGTCCAAAAGTATTGTACCAATTAAAAGATCATTATTCTGTCTTATGCAGAGAATCTACTTTTTTATTTCATCCAGGACTTTCCACTCTTTTATTTTAATTAGTATAGAACCTTATATTCCACTTGGACTTGGAAGAGCAGTTGAACGGAATGGACAGTGTCTTGAAAGGAGGGTATAAGATGAACATCAACAAAAGCAAAACGAGGATAATGGAATATAGTCGATTTAAGTCGGGTCATGCTGAGGGAATTAGGTTAGGAAATGAGACACTTAAAGTAGTAAAGGAGTTTTGCTATTTGGGGAGCAAAATAACTGATGATGGTCGAAGTAGAGAGGATATAAAATGTACACTGGCAATGGCAAGGAAATCGTTTCTGAAGAAGAGAAATTTGTTGACATCGAGTATTGATTTGTCAGGAAGTCGTTTCTGAAAGTATTTGTATGGAGTGTAGCTATGTATGGAGGTATTGAACAGAATTGGGGAGGAGTTTTTGGCACAACTTGACTAGAAGAAGGGATCGGTTGGTAGGACATGTTCTGAGGCATCAAGCGATCACCAATTTGGTACTGGAGGGCAGCGTGGAGGGTAAAAATCGTAGAGGGAGACCAAGAGATGAATACACTAAGCAGATTCAGAAGGATGTAGGCTGCGATAGGTACTGGGAGATGAAGAAGCTTGCACAGGATAGAGTAGCATGGAGAGCTGCATCAAACCAGTCTCAGGACTGAAGACCACAACAACAACAACAACAACAACAACATTCCACTTTTGCGTGTGAAGCTGATACAATTTCAGAACCTAAAAACATTGTTGCAGTACTCTTTAAGTACTGATTTTTCAATGCTAGTGAACAGTTCTTCTGCCTAGAACTCGGAGATACTTTGTGAAAATCACCACAGTCATGGCTCGGCAATACTCGTGAGTTTCCATGGCCAAGACAAGTATCAAACACAAGCCTTAATTTGACCTCATATCGCTGAGAGGTGAATGCTGGTTTAAAACGAAAACTGAATAATGCGCGGTCCAGCCGAGATTCGATCCCGCCACCTCTCGGTTTCCAGTCACATATTTACCGCTAGATAATTCTTCTACAGATTTCGATGAGTGAGTTTGCGAGTATCAAGATGTGACATATAGGACCGTATCTTTTGGCTGCACTGACTTAGAGGCATCACTATTTACACCGCCAAAGGACAGCAGATCTTAGTACTTGACATAAATTTCAACTTGATACCCCTAGACTTAGGACTATATGGAATGTAGTAAATCGAGAGACAGGACAACAAGCCACGGAAGAGGATAACATCACCATACATTTAAATTGAAGAGCTATAATTATTAGCCACGGATAGCAGATGTTTTTAATATCAATTTCTTAAATGTAATACAAATGTATGGGGCCAAATATTCGAAGAGATGAGCCAAAAGGTTTTGATGAGCAGTTCAAAAACCCGGATGCCTCACCCACTTCTCCTTGTGAAATTAAGATATATCAAAAATAAGAGCTCATCTGGATTTGATGGGGTTTAAGTGTATTAAAGTCTTGTTCCCATATAATAAGCACAATCTTTTCTGAAATATGCAAGGCAGCACTAGCTCAGGACGCTTTTTCAGAAAGACTGAAATATGCCTTTGTAAAACTCCTTTTCAGGAAAAGTAATTAGAGATATGTCGATAACTACTGACCCATTTCACTACTGACGTCATTTTCCAAATACCTGAGGTCATGTATTCCACAATACATATTCTCAGTAAGCCACACTTTGGATTACAGAAGAGTTGCTCAACTGGCAATGGATACTCACGAAATGTTACAGACAATAACATTTGGTATTTTCTGTGACTTTTTACGATGCTTGACTGTGTGAATCATAATATCTGCTGCATAAACTGAGGCTTAATGGGATTTATGGTATAGTTAAGCAATGATAAGCCCATATCTAACTAAAAGAATGCAGGAAATTATACTTAAGAAATCAGTCAATGTAAGCAGAGGAGATTCTTCTGAGAAATAGCTTATGAGGTTCCACACGGCTCGATCTCAGATCCACTATTCTTAGATATGTAAACGACCTCCTATCTAACACACAAGATGCAGAAATAGTACTTCTTGCTGATGACACTCACATTGTAATCAATGAAAAACACGCAGACAGCAACAGAAGAAATGGTACATAATGTTGTTAAAAGTATTATTTCGTGGTTTTCTGCGAATGATCTGACTGACAGTTTCAAAAAGACACAACATATACAGTTCTGCGCGTTTGGAGGTGGTACGCAAATGACAAGTGTAACTCGTGGCGGGGAAAAAACTACGGAGAAACATCAATGAAACGCCCAGCTTAACCTGCAGGACAGGACAGGTAGTTTACATTGTGGAAAGGGGCCAAAGTAAGGGACTGTCAGTTACACTCGAACATACAGCTTTATTATTTGCTCCATTAAGTTTCGGGAATGCAGCCGCATGTATTCTGCTTCTTCTTCTAATATTTCGGCTGTATACCTTTCAGCCATCTTCAGAGAGAGCCGTACGACTGACGCTCCAGCGCTCGCTCCATCCTTTTAAACTCGCGGACCGCGCCACTGCGCATGCGGCCACAGATAAACAAGGCGCCAGTGATGTTGATTGGCGGCAAAGACGTACAATATGCATGAGTTACGTCTGTGACTGCGCATTCGATCCATGCTGGGAGGTCGATATATTACTGGGAGCTGAACTGTAGCGACGTCTTTGTAAGTTCAATATTGAAAGTGCCGGATTCCATGATTTATCTAATGTGAAACCGCTGTCTCTATTAATTAAATTCTTTGTCAAGCGGATTTCAATGGCCTCTTTTACTACGGAGTCCCAGAAAGATGAAACAGAAGCCAGAATTTCGACATTTTCATATACCATAGAGTGACCAGAATCAATACAATGCTCTGCCACAGCCGATTTACTGGGTTGTAAGAGCCGAGTGTACCTGCGATGTTCCGTACACCTCTCTTGGACTGTACGATTCGTTTGTCCGATGTATGAAAGGCCACATTCACATGGTATCTTGTAAACTCCAGGCTTGCGGAGTAGTAAGTCATCTTTAACGGAACCCAGGAGTGCAGCCGTCTTCGCCGGTGGACGAAAAATCACTTTTACTTTATGTTTAGTGAGGATCCGTCCTATTTTGGATGAAAGGCTTCCCACATACGGCAGGAAAGCCATGGATTTAAATGTTTCCTCATCTTCTGCATTCCTTATGGACACCTTAGGTTTTATTTGTAGTGCCTTACGTATCTGTTGTGGAGAATACCCGTTGTCCTCAAAAACTCTCTTCAGATGTAAAAGTTCGTCTTTTAAACTACTTTCATCAGATATGACGTGTGCTCGGTGTACCAAAGTTCTTAGAACACTACTCGTCTGCGAAGGATGGTGACAGCTATTTGCATGTAAATATAAGTCCGTATGGGTCGGTTTCCGATATACTGCATGACCCAAAGTGCCATCTTCTTTGCGCCGAACCAAGACATCCAAAAATGGAAGACATCCCTCCTTTTCCACTTCCATTGTGAACTGAATTTGTCCAAAATGTCGAAATTCTGGCTTCTGTTTCATCTTTCTGGGACTCCGTAGTAAAAGAGGCCATTGAAATCCGCTTGACAAAGAATTTAATTAATAGAGACAGCGGTTTCACATTAGATAAATCATGGAATCCGGCACTTTCAATATTGAACTTACAAAGACGTCGCTACAGTTCAGCTCCCAGTAATATATCGACCTCCCAGCATGGATCGAATGCGCAGTCACAGACGTAACTCATGCATATTGTACGTCTTTGCCGCCAATCAACATCACTGGCGCCTTGTTTATCTGTGGCCGCATGCGCAGTGGCGCGGTCCGCGAGTTTAAAAGGATGGAGCGAGCGCTGGAGCGTCAGTCGTACGGCTCTCTCTGAAGATGGCTGAAAGGTATACAGCCGAAATATTAGAAGAAGAAGCAGAATACATGCGGCTGCATTCCCGAAACTTAATGGAGCAGTCATTGCGCCGCGAAAACCTGAAGACAACTTTATTATTTGATCAAACATTACAAGATCCCAAAAACAAATTTCTTTTAAACACACAATTTTAATCATTGGAACTTAATTACCGGCTGAAAGCCGGGATCACATAAAGATAGCTAGAACAATAGTGTCTCCCGCCAAGTACAAGGGCCTGGTGAGAAATTTCGCCTGAAGCTATGCAGCCAACATTACACAACTGTCATGCGGTTTCTTCTTCAAGACAATTCTCAGCCGCATTTTGCAGGGGCGATGGAGATGCTCCTGCATCGTTTTCAATCGGAAATGTTTGATTACTTACAAACCTACAATACAGCCCGTAATTGTCTCCCTCTGAGTTTCACCTGTGCTCACATGAACCGCTGGCTATGTAGCACAGACAACGAGCTGTAGGCCAGCGTAGACAGTAGGCGGAAAGCACTGGCGGCTGTATTCTATAACAAGGGTACTGGAAAGTTGGTTTTAACGCTACGACAAACGTCTAAGTCGGATCGGCGACTATTGAGACAAGTAGCTGGAAGATGTAGCTAACTGTTGCAAATAAAACAGTTTTGATTTTCACTGTAGTTTCCATTTCGTAACCTATCGTTCCTTACTTTTCGAATAGCCCTAGTATAAGCACAAATAGAATGAAACCAGCAAAATAAAATTATAAGAATTAAGTCCCTTGCTCAATTAAATTAGTTTCTCAAGAATGACTTCAAGAAATTTTAAATTTAATACTGAACAGAGCAAGCACACCAGAATCTAAATACTGAAGCTTAATTTTCAACTTCTGACAATTATCGCCGAGCTTGCCAAGTATTCTTGCTAAACAGTAATAGGATAACGATTGGATCTACATTTGAAACGAGCCCGACTGTAGCCGGAGACACTAATTTAAGGTAAAGGTTAATATACCGAAATTTGCAACAAACACTTCTTATTAGCAACATAATCACATTAAATATTCGTTACTTGCCGAGCAGTTAAGAGGCCCACCTTAGACAGACAGCTATTGAAATAAGGGGAACACTAACTCTACTACTTAATAACAAAGCAGGATGGCGTGCGTGATCGGCAACACTCAAGACTAAGCACACTGCTACACCACGTTAAACCATTAAACACAATAATGTTAGTGAATGCTGTCGTTCTTACAGCACTAGCAGACAACTGTTTGCCTGCCCAGTCCACAGATAGTAATGCCACTGGCCCCACACAAACCAAATCCCCAGGAAGCAATTTAGTCCTTGTCATATTTTTCTTTTTTCGTTCCCCTTACATACACGTGGCCGCCGCGGTATGCACATAAGAGAAATCGAAGCCTGCAAAATCAACCCGCAGCTCGATGGGCACGCATCAGCAACATTTCGGCATATGTACAGAAGAAAGCACTGGGACGGGATGCTGGGATGACTTGCAGTGGACGAGACAAATGGTTCAAATGGCTCTGAGCACTATGCGACTTAATATATGAGGTCATCAGTCTCCTAGAACCACTTAAACCTAACTAAGGACATCACACACATTCGTGCCCGAGGCAGAACTCGAATCTGCGACAGTAGCGGTCGCGCGGTTCCAGACTGAAGCGCCTAGAACCGCTCGGCCATGAGGACCGGTTGGACGAGACATTCCGTACTGGGTTGGAACAGAAGAAAGCAGCCTGTGGATACAAATGCTCTATATTGTTTATTACTTACTACGCTACTGACCATTAAAATTGCTACACCACGAAGATGACGTGCTACAGACGCGAAATTTAACAGACAGGAAGAAGATGCTGTGATATGCAAATGATTAACTTTTCAGAGAATTCGCAGAAGGTTGGCGCCGGTGGCGACACCTACATCTTGCTGACACGAGGAAAGTTTCCAACAGATTTCTCATACACAAACGGCAGTTGACCGGCGTTGCCTGATGAAACGTTGTTGTGATGCCTCGTGTAAGGAGGGGAAATGCGGACCATCACATTTCCGACTTTCACAAAGGTCGGATTGTAGCCTATCGCGATTGCGGTTTACCGTATCGCGACATTGCTGCTCGCATCGGTCGAGATCCAATGACTGTTAGCAGAATATGGAATCGGTGGGTTCAGGAGGGTAATACGGAACGCCGTGCTGGATCCCAACGGCCTCGTATCACTAGCAGTCAAGATGACAGGCATCTTATCCTCATGGCTGTAACGGATCGTGCAGCCACGTCTCGATCCCTGAGTCAACAGATTGGGATGTTTGTAAGACAACAACCATCTGCACGAACAATTCGACGACGTTTGCAGCAGCATGGACTATCAGCTCGGAGACCATAGCTGCGGTTAACCTTGACGCTGCATCACAGACCGGAGCGCCTGCGATGGTGTACTCAACGACGAACCAGGGTGCACGAATGGCAAAACGTCATTTTTTTCGGATGAATCCAGGTTCTGTTTACAGCATCATGATGGTCATATCCGTCTTCGGCGACATCGCGGTGAACGCACATCGGAAGCGTGTATTCATCATCGCCATACTGGCATATCACCCGGCGTGATGGTATCGGTGCCATTGGTTACACGTCTCGGTCACCTCTTGTTCGCATTGACGGCACTTTGAACAGTAGACGTTACATTTCAGATGTGTTACGACCCTTGGCTCTACCCTTCATTCGATCCCTGCGAAACCCTACATTTCAGCAGAATAATGCACACCGCATGTTGCAGGTTGCAGGTCCTGTACGGGCCTTTCTGGATACTGAAAATGTTCGACTGTTGCCCTGGTAAGCACACTCTCCAGATCTCTCACCAATTGAAAACGTCTGTTCAATGGTGGCCGAGCAACTGGCTCGTCACAATACGCCAGTCACTACTCTTGATGAACTGTGGTATCGTGTTGAAGCTGCATGAGCAGCTGTACCTGGACACGCCATCCAAGCTCTGTTTGACTGAATGACCAGGCGTATCAAGGCCGTTATTACGGCCAGAGGTTGTTGTTCTGGGTACTGATTTCTAAGGATCTATGCACCCAAATTGCGTGAAAATGTAATAACATGTCAGTTCTAGTTTAATATATTTGTCCGATGAATACCCGTTGCCGGCCGGGGTGGCCGAGCGGTTGTAGGCGCTACAGTCTGGAATCGCGCGACCTCTACGGTCGCAGATTCGAATCCTGCCTCGGGCATGGATGTGTGTGATGTCCTTCGGTTAGTTAGGTTTAAGTAGTTCTAAGTTCTAGGGGACTGATGACCTCAGAAGTTGAGTCCCATAGTGGAGCCATTTGAACCATTTTTGATTACCCGTTTATCATCTGCATTTCTTCCTGGTGTAGCAGTTTTAATGGCCAGTAGTGTATCATTCAGTCTTCGTGGCGATGGGTGTTGGTAACTGGGATTTTCGATCTCAGAAAGTATGGCAAATACGGCACCACAGCATCTGCCAGTGCAGCTGTTCTTTGAGCGGCGCCGTCGTCGCCAGCAGCACGTATCGAGAGTCTGCTGATGCTGCGTCAGACCCCGTGGACGTCCATAGCAGATCCGGCCGTGGCATCTGCTGTTGTACTGGGGAAGGCGGCCAAGAGTTGGTAGGGCGATACAGAGCCCCGAACTCCACGCTGGAGGATGAAGGACTACGACTTGTTGCCTTCAGCCGCTGCAATCCATGGCTGGGGAGACCTTAGAAGAGACCTCAGAGAGTACTTGCAGTAGAGACAGACTGCAGGGCTGCCAAGAGCCTGGCCAGTCAGGCAGGCATCGAGGGTTCGAGGTCAAATGACGATGTTGGCAGCTGCATCACGGGCACATTACCATCAAGGCAGCACGCGTCTGGACCCCGGCGAGAAGACCGGAAGTGGCAGTGCAATGCAAGGTGACCAAGAGCGCAGGAAGGCAGTATTTGATGGTTCAAAATTCAGTGACTGTGTTGGCATGTAGTCATAGGTTGTTGTGTTCACGACAGCCTCCGACACAGTGTGGGCATCATAACTTATCCCAGTTGTCTGATTAGGATTGGCTGGCCACAGGGGATATAAATACTGCTGCAGGAGGTAGAGACAGCACTGCTGCATTCTTCCATCTTGTGGAGGCTTCTCAAAGGGAGGCCAGTCTTCGAGGACATGGTCATTGCAAGGGAAGCATTGGGATGGTAAACTTCATTTTCAGTGTCACTGTTCCTTTTCCATATTTACATTTTTATCACTGTTTGATTTGTCTCAGGCTCAGACACAGGCTCTTAGTACGTGATTTGCACTGTCCTATGTCACTCAGTCCTTCGTTGGTGCTGATATTACTGATATGAATCTGTAGGTTGAAGAATGGTAGGGATGGAATTTAGGGAACTGTGCGCTTGGTGACGATGTTCTGTGGGACATGGTTGAAATGGCTCTAAGCACTATGGGACTTAACATCTGAGGTCATCAGTCCCCTAGACTTAGAACTACTTAAACCTAACTAACCTAAGGACATCACACACATCCATGACTGAGGCGGGATTCGAACCTGCGACCGTAGCGGTCGCGCGGTTCCAGATTGAAGCGCCTAGAACCGCTCGGCCACTCCGGCCGGCTACTTTTTGTGACTTAGTAGGATAGGCAGAGTGTTGGGATCACCTGCTGATCTAAGGAGGAGGGAGGTGCATGAACACAATCTGGCGACCTACCTCCCCTTGCGCTTCTACCCCGCGCAGCCCCACCACCCTGTTACACCTGGAAAACAATTTATCCCTTAATACAGCTCTATTGCACTTAGACGTAGTAATCACATTTAATATTTGTTGTTAATCCACTTCAACTGAAGATAAACATCGATTTCAGAATTTTGAAACTATATTTTCAGTAGGTTGCCCTCAATGGGGTGGGTGCACGCAACGACTGTGGTTATATTGGCTTAGATAGAGCAGCAATGGGTCGTGGAATTGAGTTGCTTTAATATGACATTTATAGTCACAACGCAGACCAGATTTCGACCTGTGTCAGGTCATTATCAATGCAGTGCGGAATTGTAGCAGTTGTTCGTGCTCAAGTGAATGTTTACACAGTTCAACCATGGTTGCTACAATTCCTCACTGCATTGATAATGATCTGACACAGGTCGAAATCTGATCTGCGCTGTGACTATAAATGTCATATTAAAGCAACTTAATTCCACGACTGATTGCTGCTCTACCTAACCCCATATTTTCAATAATCTGCCATTTTTCCATCCCCTGCAACACGGAAACTATTAGTCCTAAAGGAAAAGTGAATGGGTCATTTTTTGTAGGAAACTACACAGATCAGCCAGAACATTAAGATCAACGACCTACTATCGATATAACCCCGTCAACGATAGCGGCGTCACGTGGCCAGGAATGACTGCTAGTCAAACACACGCACGGTGCGTGTAGTATCAGTGGGCGTCGTGTCCGTGAATGGGGAAGGCTTGCGATCTATCTGAGTTTGACCGAGGGCAGATTGTGATGGCCCAGGGGATCGGCACGAGCGTTTCGGAAAATGCACGACGACTTGTCTGGTGTTGGGGGCGAGCTGTGCTGAGTGTCTTCAACACGTGGCGAAACCGAGGTGAAGCCGCGTCTAGGCGTCGTGGGGTTAGGAGGCCTCTCCTCATTACAGATGACGGACATCGTAGCCTGGCCATACTGGTGAAACGAGACAGGATGCGACCTGTGGCGGAACTAACATCAGACAAGTGTCTGAACAAGCAGTGCACCCAACACTCATAGCAATGGGCATCCCCATCCAACGACTCGTGCATCTGCCTATGTTAACATCTACATATACATTTATACTCCGCAAGCCACCCAACGGTGTGTGGCGGGGGGCACTTTACGTGCCACTGTCACTACCTCCCTTTCCTGTTCCAGTCGCGTATGGTTCGCGGGAAGAACGACTGCCGGAGAGCCTCCGTGCGCGCTCGAATCTCTCTAATTTCACATTCGTGATCTCTTCGGGATGTAGAAGTAGGGGGAAGCAATATATTCGATACCTCATCCAGAAACGCACCCTCTCGAAACCTGGACAGCAAGCTACACCGCGATACAGAGCGCCTCTCTTGCAGAGCCTGCCAATTGAGTTTGCTAAACATCTCCGTAACGCTATCACGCTTACCAAATAACCCTGTGACGAAACGCGCCGCTCTTCTTTGGATCTTCTCTATCTCCTCTGTCAACCCGACCTGGTACAGATCCCACACTGATGAGCAATACTCCAGTATAGGTCGAACTGGCGTTTTGTAAACCACCTCCTTTGTTGATGGACTACATTTTCTAAGGACTCTCCCAATGAATCTCAACCTGGCACCAGCCTTACCAACAATTAATTTTATATGATCATTCCACTTCAAATCGTTCCGCACGCATACTCCCAGATATTTTACAGAAGTAACTGCTACCAGTGTTTGGTCCGCAATCATATAATCATACAATAAAGGATCCTTCTTTCTATGTATTCGCAATACATTACATTTGTCTATGTTAAGGGTCAGTTGCCACTCCCTGCACCAAGTGCCTATCCGCTGCAGATCTTCCTGCATTTCGCTGCAATTTTCTAATGCTGCAACTTCTCTGTATACTACAGCATCATCCGCGAAAAGCCGCATGGAACTTCCGACGCCCGCATCTCGTGGTCGTGCGGTAGCGTTCTCGCTTCCCACGCCCGGGTTCCCGGGTTCGATTCCCGGCGGGGTCAGGGATTTTCTCTGCCTCGTGATGGCTGGGTGTTGTGTGCTGTCCTTAGGTTAGTTAGGTTTAAGTAGTTCTAAGTTCTAGGGGACTGATAACCATAGATGTTAAGTCCCATGGTGCTCAGAGCCATTTTGAACTTCCGACACTATGTACTAGGTCATTTGTATATATTGTGAAAAGCAATGGTCCCATAACACTCCCTTGTGGCACGCCAGAGGTTACTTTAACGTATGTAGACGTCTCTCCATTGAGAACAACATGCTGTGTTCTGTTTGCTAAAAACTCTTCAATCCAGCCACACGGCTGGTCTGATATTCCGTAGGCTCTTACTTTGTTTATCAGGCGACAGTGCGGAACTGTATCGAAAGCCTTCCGGAAGTCAAGGAAAACGGCACCTACCTGGTAGCCTGTATTTAATATCTTCTGGGTCTCATGAACAAATAAAGCGAGTTGGGTCTCACACGATCGCTGTTTCCGGAATCCATCTTGATTCCTACAGAGTAGATTCTGGGTTTCCAGAAATGACACTATACGCGAGCAAAAAACATGTTCTAAAATTCTACAACAGTTCGATGTCAGAGATATAGGTCTATAGTTTTGCGCATCTGCTCGACGACCCTTCTTGAAAACTGGGACTACCTGTGCTCTTTTCCAATCATTTGGACGTCCGCAACTACGACTGACCAGGGCACGTGATCTGCTCTGGACGTTGGCGCAGTGGCAGAGCGTCGCGTGGTCTGATGAATCTTGGGACCTTCTTCATCGTGCCGATGGGAGAACGTGAATCCATCGTCGTCCAAGACAACAGGTCCGTGACATCTGTACTACAGTACTGAGGCAAGCTGGCGGCGGCTGCACTATGGTCTGGGGAACATCCATGTGGGCATCTGTCGGTCCAGCGGAGCTCGTAAAAGACACCAAGACGGCCGAGGAGTATCGTACGCTGCTTGCAGAACACGTATACACCTTCATGACGACCGTGTCTCACGACTGCAGTGGCATTTTTCAACGAGATAATGCGACATGTCATAAGGCCAGGAGTGTTACGGAGTGATTCGAGGAACACAGTGACGAATTCCAATAATGTATTGCCCCCCCCCCCCCAACTCCCCAAATCTGAAACCGACGGAACACGTGACGTCAGAGCTCATCCCTCTCCTTACGGTAATTAGGTGGCTTTTTTGTGCAGATCTGGTGCCAACCCCCTCCCCTCCATTAACCATTTCGTGGGCCAAATTATTGAGCAGTTTTGTTTAATGAATGGAGAGCAGATAGTAGTAGGTATATTTATCATACAGAATATCAGATTTGCTCCAACTGTGAAAGACAAAAACAACTTTTTCAATGTATGTCATATTTATTTGATACATTTACTTCTCTTGTTCCAATGATTGTCACCATTACTTGCCAAGAAATTTTCTGAAACATGGGTCTATGCAAAGTGGTATTTGACAATATGTGCAAACACAGCGAGTGCTCTTCTCCGCAGCTTTGGTACTACAATGACGGCACGTCCAGTAGGTTTCTCCTATAGTTGAATTCTTTTATCTTGTCGGCTCGCGCATGCCCGCCCAGACGCGGGAGATTGCTGCGTTGCCAGTTGCAAACGACGCACGCGCCAAGAGAAGCAGCGCCATAGTATAGCATAGTTCGCAAGCTTGCGTTTAGCGGGGAGCGCGAAGTTCGTGAAGTGAAGCCACCACGGCCGCATTAACCCTTTCGCTGCTACAAAGACGTGCTCCCCGCATTCCGCGATGTGCGCGATTTTGTCACTGCACTGCTCGCCTGTGCAGACACATTGTGTTCCGACTGCTTTGACACTCTTCACCATTCGATTCCACAAAAACTATTTGGCTCAAAAATTAGATTTTTACCTATCTTCTTGACTGATACCTTCCCCCCATAAATGACTTAATTTTGTTTCGATGTTCAACGCAGTTATTATGCAGCATTAAATATAGTAAACCATTGCACGAAATTTTGAAGAGTTTGCAGAGGTAAAGTCCATAGAGTATACTTTCCGGATGGTCGATTTTAGTTGCCACAGTGTTGAGAATGAAATGTGGACAAGATACCTATATATTTCATTTAATTTAAGTACCACATAAGTGTCGTATGTAATATTCAGAAATATTCCACCTTTCGCGACTGTAACAAAAGTTTTACTTACACTGGGCACGTTTGGCTTTACTTTAAAGCACTTCAATCAATCAAAAGGAAGTAGACAAAATACATTAAACAAAACTGTGGACTTACAAAAACATTAGGACTTGAATATACCGTCTGTCAGTGAAGTGCTCAGAGCTATTTCAAATATAATTTTGTGTGTGGCACACACAAACAGCATTTATTTGCTAAAACACTGATGAGCCAACACAAACGTTGAATATTGTGCTACCGCAGCACAAAACTACGAAAGGTGACTTGGCAATGGAGGACACAAAATACAGTCCTCTTATGATGCTTCAAAAGAGAGAAACGCATCTGGTCTAAATAAGTCGCTTATTACAGTTGCAGAAGAGGGATATATTTCAATACCATTGGTAAAACTGCGACTGTGGGACAAAAACAAGAAATAGAACATGAATACCATTGTGTATGTGCCATACCTTTTCACCTTTCACTTTAAAATAAAGCCAAACGCGCCCTGTGTAAATAAAACTTTTATTACAGTCGCGAAAGACGGAATATTTCTCAATATTACATACGACACCTATGTGGTACTTAAATTAAATGAGATATTGTTATACAGTAAATATTATATGAAATTTAGGTATCTTGTCCACATTTCATTCTCAACATTGTGGCAACTAAAATCGACCATACGGAAAGTATACGCTATGGACTTTTACCTCTGCAAACTCTTCAAAATTTCGTGCAATGGTTTACTACATTTAATGCTACACATCAAAACAAAATTAAGTCATTTATGGGGGGAAGGTATCAGTCAAGAAGACGTGTAAAAATCAAATTTTTTGGCCAAATAGTTTTTGTGAAATCGAATGATAAGTGTGTCAAAGCAGTGGGAACACCATGTGTCTGCACAGGCGAGAAGTGCAGTGATGACAAAATCGCGCACAGCGTGGAGTGCGGGGAGCACGTGTCTGCAGCAGCGAAAAAGTTAATGAAGAGGCAAAGCACTAGAAATTTCATTCAAACGAATAAAAATCGTGAAGTAAGGCACTCCAATATTGTTTTTAAACAAATAAAATTTTAAGCACCGCACAGGGTTTGAACTCGTAACCTTTCGCTAGGCAGCCCAACACCTTAACCGTTCCGCTACATCGGCTCATCGAACAGAGTAACTCCATAAGGACTCTTAACACCTCACGCAACTACTTTTAAACACTGTTGGTATGACTATGAATTACTCACGCTTCGTCGAAGTACAATAGGAAATAAACAATTACCGCTGTTCTTTATTGTGAAAAAGCAGTTCGTGAGATTCAAACAAACACCTTTCCTTGCTATCGCCTGAATTAGGAGTCTTATTGCTTGTTTGGTTTAATTAATTAATAGAATATGAAGCAACTGGTATAAAGAATGCTTTTTCCAAACTTTTTATAAAATAAAGTCTGCTATCAAGACATTGCTTTTGTTCTATTACTGTATTTATGACTGAAAGTTTCTAAAACTGAAGAGACTCGTCCGTGCTCAGCACTGCAGTCGAGATCTGGCAACGTCGTTCTCTGTTCATTGGCTGACTGTGTTTTCTGACGTCAGATGCGCAGAACGAACCTAAACTCGGCCGCCAAGATATATGACGCGCACTGTAAAATGGGTTGATGCTCCCCTACAGCCACATGACGAAAATCTTCAGGTACTTTACCCCTTTTTGCCAGAAAGACAGGTTTTTGTCCACGCCTTTTTTGGGATGAGAAGCCAGCGATCAATTGTCTTGGCTAGATGGATCGTGTATGTGAGCTGATCCTGCTGTCCACTTCCTCTTTTACTTATTTTCCACAGGATAAAACTGTTCACTGCAGCAACGTCCACCAGGAAATAAAATATTCTGCGCCACCATTTTACAGAACGACTGCCAATAGCATACCTTTCTCCTAATTGATCAACCTTGTCGACACCACCCATTATTTTGTTGTATTCTGCCACAACTTCAGGACAATAAATCTCTGTACAAGTACCATCCTTGTTTTTACTTTTCACTGTGGCTGTTTCTCATGGGTCATGAATTGAGGACAGGAAAGTGACTGAATGGTTATCCATCCATTTTACTACAGAAATGGCTCCTTTTGTTTCAAACTGGAATCCTCCTCGTTCCAATTTTACGTTCTCCTTCATAAATTTGGGTAAATCAAAAGTATTTACCTTATACTGTAGCTTTGAGCAAAAAAATCACAAAATGTCACGCAAACAGCACTGAAATGCTCCTCTACAGACCAACACTCAGCTATACAATGCCTCTGCGCGAAGGTACAGCAACAACGGCGGGAACTTCCGATTGGAAGTAGTACCCTATACTGTTCACTAGGTGGTAGCACCGTACAGAGGTGAGAACTGTGAATCCCACGGGACTAGGAACGAGTTCACTGTAGTGGGAAGCGTGTTTCCCACGGCCCACGAAAGGGTTAACCTACCGAGATCTTATTGCTTCCGTGCCACATCCCGTCGCCGCTGTTATCCGTGCCAAAGGTGAACATATTAGGCTGGTGGTCGTGATTTTCTGGCTCATCAGCGTATAAAGCTAAAAGAGAAATTTGAACGAATACGAGGCACCTCGTCCACTAAACGTAAGCAAAGCGTGGAGCGCACCGGCTAATAAGTCTGGAAGGGTTTTAGAAATTAGGACCGTTATCCATCTATAGGCATTGAAATTAATCAGGAATGAAGGTTGAAAATTTGTGCCAGACTGGAACTCGAACCGCTTCTCTAGAACGGTCGCCTCGAACATCCGGACACGTTTCTCAACCTGCTATGCCCAAGTGGCGCCTCACTGCACATACAGTTGAGCTGAGGGGTTTCGAAATTAAGGTGCATCAGCACAGGAAGTACCAAGAGCCGTCCACGCTCATAGATACACAGTTGTGGAGTCTGTTGTGGTGTTCTATAATACACTACTGGCAATTAAAATTGCTGCACCACGAAGATGACGTGCTACAGACGCGAAATTTAACCGACAGGAAGAAGATGCTGTGATATGCAAAGGATTACCTTTTCAGAGCATTCACACATGGTTGGCGCCGGTGGCGACACCTACAACGTGCTGACACGAGGAAAGTTTCCAACCGATTTCTCATACACAAACAGCAGTTCACCGGCGTTGCCTGGTGAAAAGTCACGTTTCCGACTTTGATTAAGGGCGGATTGTAGCCTGTCGCGATTGCGGTTTATCGTATCGCGACATTGCTGCTCGCGTTGGTCGAGATCCACTGACTGTTAGCAGAATATGGAATCAGTGGGTTCAAGAGGGTAATACGGAACGCCGTGCTGGATCCCAACGGCCTCGCATCACTAGCAGTCGAGATGACAGGCATCTTATCCTCATGGCTGTAACGGATCGTGCAGCCACGTCTCGATCCCTGAGTCAACAGATGGGGATGTTTGTTAGACAACAACCATCTGCACGAACAATTCGACGACGTTTCCAGCAGCATGGACTATCAGCTCGGAGACCGTGCTGCGGTTAGCCTTGACGCTGCACCACAGACAGGAGCGCCTGCGATGATGTACTCAACGACGACCCTGGGTGCACGAATGGGAAAACATTTTTTCGGATGAATCGACGTTCTGTTTACAGCATGATGATGGTCGCATCCGTGTTTGGCGACATCGCAGTGAACGCACATTGGAAGCGTGTATTCGTCATCACCATACTGGCGTATCACCCGACGTGAAGGTATGGGGTGCATTGGTTACAAGTCTCGGTCACCTCTTGTTCGCATTGACGGCAGTTTGAACAGTGGACGTTACATTTCAGACGTGTCACGACCCGTCGTTCTACCCTTCATTCGATTCCTGCGAAACCCTACATTTCAGCAGGATAATGCACGACCGCATGTTGCAGGTCCTGTACGGGGCTTTCTGGATACAGAAAATGTTCGACTGCTGCCCTGGTCAGCACATTCTCCAGATCTCTCACCAATTGAAAACGTCTGGTCAATGGTGGCCGAGCAACTGGCTCTTCACAATACGCCAGTCACTATTCTTGATGAACTGTGGTATCGTGTTGAAGCAGCATGGGCAGCTGTACCCGTACACGCCATCCAAGCTCTGTTTGACTCAATGCCCAGGCGTATCAAGGCCGATATTACGGCCAGAGGTGGTTGTTCTGGGTACTGAATTCTCAGGATCTATGCACCCATATTGCGTGAAAATGTAATCACATGTCAGTTCTAGTATAATATATTTGCATTTCTTCTTGGTGTAGCAATTTTAATGGCCAGTAGTGTAGGTCCCGACTCCACGACGGACGAAAATAAACTGATGGACCGACACTTTGGCAGTATTAAAACATTCGACTACAAGACAAAAACTGAAGATTACTGATGGCTATCCCTTTCTCCACAGCAAACAAATTGGCGAAGTCTGATCTGTGACATTTGTGGTAAAGAAGAGAAAATAATTCAACTGCATTTATCTCAAACGTTACAGTTAACTTCATTGCACAGCTGGTGGTATAGTGTATAATGTCGCTGGTTCTGGATCGAGGGATCCCGGTTTCATTCCTGCCTCAAGTGGCGGTTTTCTTCAGTCAGATACTGTGTATTTGCATTCTCCTCGTAATTTCATCTCATCTTCCAAAACGTGCAACTCGCCGTATTGGCGTCATATGGAAAGACTTGCACCAAGCAGCCGAACAATTCTAGAGCGGGAGTCCCAGCCAGTATTGCCGTACGATCATTTCATTTCAGTCCACATATTCAATTCAAATTGTTAAGACGACTGTGAAAACACGATACTTTTGAACAGAATCCGTCTCTACTAGCAATATGATGACAAGCATTAACAACCCCCCCCTTCCCCCCCCCCCCCCCCCCGCATCTTACTTTTCTCCGTAGTTCTGTCAAACCCGTCAGGAAAGTCCTTGGACGTATTTTTACATCTCAATGTTCAACAAACGGGTGTGGCGGTGACACGTATAACATGTGAGATTTTCTTAGGTTTTGACATGTGCTGAAGCACAATTACTAGGGCGTGCTCAGAAGTACTATCCCTCAGAATTTTTTCACGTGAAAAATCTTCAAGCCTTTTAAATAAAACAAGCTTTATTAACATTCTGCACCTTTATTCTTTATGCCTATATATTTTCTCGTTCTTCTAAGTATAGACTGGCGACAAACACATTCCTCCCAACGAGAGCCGCTCCCCTCTCACACAAACAGAAGCTAAACGATGTCAAAGTCAGCGTAAGGAGGGCTATGCGTGAAGCGTTCATTGAATTCGAAAGTAAAATTCTATGTACCGACTTGACAGAAAATCCTAGGAAGTTCTGGTCTTACGTTAAATCAGTAAGTGGATCGAAACAGCATATCCAGGCACTCTGGGATGATGATGGCATTGAAACAGAGGATGACACGAGTAAAGCTGAAATACTAAACACCTTTTTCCAAAGCTGTTTCACAGAGGAAGACCGCACTGCAGTTCCTTCTCTAAATCCTCGCACAAACGAAAAAATGGCTGACATCGAAATAAGTGTCCAAGGAATAGAAAAGGAACTGAAATCACTCAACAGAGGAAAGTCCACTGGACCTGACGGGATACCAATTCGATTCTACACAGAGTACGCGAAAGAACTTGTCCCCCTTCTAACAGTCGTGTACCGCAACTCTCTAGAGTAACGGAAGGCTCCAAATGATTGGAAAAGAGGACAGTTTTCAAGAAGGGTCGTCGAGCACATGCGCAAAACTATAGACCTATATCTCTGACATCTACCTGTTGTAGAATTTTAGAACATTTTTTTGCTAGCGTATCATGTCGTTTCTGGAAACCCAGAATCTACTCTGTAGGAATCAACATGGATACCGGAAACAGCGATCGTGTGACACCCAACTCGCTTTATTTGTTCAGGAGAACCAGAAAATATTAGATAAAGGCTCCCAGGTAGATGCCATTTTCCTTGACTACCGGAAGGGTTCGATACAGTTCCGCACTGTCGCCTGATAAACAAAGTAAGAGCCTACGGAATATCAGACCAGCTGTGTGGCTGGATTGAAGAGTTTTTAGCAAACACAACTCAGCATGTTGTTATCAATAGAGAGACGTCTACAGACGTTAAAGTAACCT
The DNA here is from genome assembly GCF_023898315.1 of Schistocerca nitens. Lineage (NCBI taxonomy): Eukaryota > Metazoa > Arthropoda > Insecta > Orthoptera > Acrididae > Schistocerca > Schistocerca nitens. The sequence continues at coordinate 175,045,294 of NC_064623.1, forward strand.
CTGGCGTGCCACAGGGGAGTGTTATGGGACCATTGCTTTTCACAATATACACTCCTGGAAATTGAAATAAGAACACCGTGAATTCATTGTCCCAGAAAGGGGAAACTTTATTGACACATTCCTGGGGTCAGATACATCACATGATCACACTGACAGAACCACAGGCACATAGACACAGGCAACAGAGCATGCTCAATGTCGGCACTAGTACAGTGTATATCCACCTTTCGCAGCAATGCAGGCTGCTATTCTCCCATGGAGACGATCGTAGAGATGCTGGATGTAGTCCTGTGGAACGGCTTGCCATGCCATTTCCACCTGGCGCCTCAGTTGGACCAGCGTTCGTGCTGGACGTGCAGACCGCGTGAGACGACGCTTCATCCAGTCCCAAACATGCTCAATGGGGGACAGATCCGGAGATCTTGCTGGCCAGGGTAGTTGACTTACACCTTCTAGAGCACGTTGGGTGGCACGGGATACATGCGGACGTGCATTGTCCTGTTGGAACAGCAAGTTCCCTTGCCGGTCTAGGAATGGTAGAACGATGGGTTCGATGACGGTTTGGATGTACCGTGCACTATTCAGTGTCCCCTCGACGATCACCAGTGGTGTACGGCCAGTGTAGGAGATCGCTCCCCACACCATGATGCCGGGTGTTGGCCCTGTGTGCCTCGGTCGTATGCAGTCCTGATTGTGGCGCTCACCTGCACGGCGCCAAACACGCATACGACCATCATTGGCACCAAGGCAGAAGCGACTCTCATCGCTGAAGACGACACGTCCCCATTCGTCCCTCCATTCACGCCTGTCGCGACACCACTGGAGGCGGGCTGCACGATGTTGGGGCGTGAGCGGAAGACGGCCTAACGGTGTGCGGGACCGTAGCCCAGCTTCATGGAGACTGTTGCGAATGGTCCTCGCCGATACCCCAGGAGCAACAGTCTCCCTAATTTGCTGGGAAGTGGCGGTGCGGTCCCCTACGGCACTGCGTAGGATCCTACGGTCTTGGCGTGCATCCGTGCGTCGCTGCGGTCCGGTCCCAGGTCGACGGGCACGTGCACCTTCCGCCGACCACTGGCGACAACATCGATGTACTGTGGAGACCTCACGCCCCACGTGTTGAGCAATTCGGCGGTACGTCCACCCGGCCTCCCGCATGCCCACTATACGCCCTCGCTCAAAGTCCGTCAACTGCACATACGGTTCACGTCCACGCTGTCGCGGCATGCTACCAGTGTTAAAGACTGCGATGGAGCTCCGTATGCCACGGCAAACTGGCTGACACTGACGGCGGCGGTGGACAAATGCTGCGCAGCTAGCACCATTCGACGGCCAACACCGCGGTTCCTGGTGTGTCCGCTGTGCCGTGCGTGTGATCATCGCTTGTACAGCCCTCTCGCAGTGTCCAGAGCAAGTATGGTGGGTCTGACACACCGGTGTCAATGTGTTCTTTTTTCCATTTCCAGGAGTGTATATATGACGGTAGTATCTGTTCCCGAAAGAATAGTTACCGTGGATGACCATGCAGCTTTGCTAGAAATGAAATGATAATTAAATAGACACCCTAGCTGCATACAGGCGTTGATGTACTTCATTGGGGACATGTTGAAAATGTGTGCCCCGACCGGGACTCGAACCCGGGATCTCCTGCTTATATGGCAGACGCTCTATCCATCTGAGCCACCGCGGGCACAGAGTATAGTGCGTCTGCAGGGACTTATCCCTTGCACGCTCCCCGTGAGGTCCACATTCCCAACATGTCCACACCACTACATTCGTAGTGCGCCTAATAGATCTTTGCCCATCATACTCATTACTCGTGGCAGATTAATCTACCAAGTCCCGTACGAGTTCGGGCACAGCGTGTGCGTTCGCACAAGAAGGTCAATGGCCGGGAAGCCATATTTTAACTATATATGACGGTAGTATCTGTTCCCGAAAGAACAGTTACCGTGGATGACCATGCAGCTTTGCTAGAAATGAAATGATAATTAAATAGACACCATAGCTGCCTACAGGCGTTGATGTACTTCATTGGGGACATGTAATGAGTATGATGGGCAAAAATCTATTAGGCGCACTACGAATGTTGTGGTGTGGACATGTTGGGAATGTGGACCTCACGGGGAGCGTGCAAAGGATAAGTCCCTGCAGACGCAGTATCCTCTGTGCCCGCGGTGGCTCAGATGGATAGAGCGTCTGCCATGTGAGCAGGAGATCCCGGGTTCGAGTCCCGGTCGGGGCACACATTTTCAACATGTCCCCAATGAAGTAGATCAACGCCTGTATGCAGCTAGGGTGTCTATTTAATTATCATTTCAAATGTAATGTATTGCGAATACATAGAAAGAAGGATCCTTTATTGTTTCTGTAAAATATCTGGGAGTATGCGTACGGAAGGATTTGAAGTGGAATGATTATATAAAATTAATTGTTGGTGAGGCTGGTGCCAGGTTGAGATTCAATGGGGGAGTCCTTAGAAATTGTAGTCCATCAACAAAGGAGGTGGTTTACAAAACGCCCGTTCGACCTATACTTGAGTATTGCTCATCAGTGTGGGATCTGTACCAGGTCGGGTTGACAGAGGAGATAGAGAAGATCCAAAGAAGAGCGGCGCGTTTCGTCACAGGGTTATTTGGTAAGCGTGATAGCGTTACGGAGATGTTTAGCAAACTCAAGTGGCAGACGCTGCAAGAGAGGCGCTCTGCATCGCGGTGTAGCTTGCTGTCCAGGTTTCGAGGGGGCGCGTTTCTGGATGAGGTATCGAATATATTGCTTCCCCCTACTTATACATCCCGAGGAGATCACGAATGTAAAATTATAGAGATTCGAGCGCGCACGGAGGCTTTCCGGCAGTCATTCTTCCCGCGAACCATACGCGAGTGGAACAGGAAAGGGAGGTAATGACAGTGGCACGTAAAGTGCCCTCCGCCACACACCGCTGGGTGGCTCGCGGAGTATAAATGTAGATGTAGCTGTAGAGATCAGATAGTTGATGCAGTCACTGTAAAGTGTTTGGCTTTGTTGGCGGCGCCACATCGTCACCTGTGCTTGCCGCGCTTCATCGGTATCAAAGTCAAGTCCTCGAAGGTTTTCTTTAAGATTCTGAAACGTGTGAAAGTCGGTGGGAGCCAAGTCGGACTGTGCGAAAGATGTAGATGACAGTGAATCCGAGGCGTCGGATTGTTGCAAACGCACCGCTCGTGTGTGGTGTGAGAGGGTGCTCCGTGTGTGGACGAACTCTTTCTGTGGTTAGAAACTCGATTACAGCACGCTGTTCTAGTTACGTTACACACAGCCACGTTACACGCTAAATTCGGAGATTTCTGGTGGCACAGGGTTGCAACTTTCTTCAGCGAAGCGGAAAAGTCGACAGAGTAATAAGCGTGGCAGCTTTAATGGGATTCTGTCTGTTTTAATTATTCGGGAGTTTGTAAGTAGGCTGTTTAGGTTTCCTTATTGGTAACGCCACGTAGCGCTCTGTATGAAAAATCACTGGCTGTGCTGTGTGCAGTCTGTGGCTAGTTTGCATTGTTGTCTGCCATTGTAGTGTTGGGCAGCTGGATGTGAACAGCGCGTAGCGTTGCGCAGTTGGAGGTGAGCCGCCAGCAGTGGTGGATGTGGGGAGAGAAATGGCGGAGTTTTGAAATTTGTAAGACTGGATGTCATGAACTGCTATATATGTTATGGCTATTAAGGTAAATACTCTATTAAAATCTTTCATTTGCTAACTATGCCTGTCAGTAGTTAGTGCCTTCCGTAGTTTGAATCTTTTGTTTAGCTGGCAGTAGTGGCGCTCGCTGTATTGCAGTAGTTCAAGTAACCAAGATTTTTGTGAGGTAAGTGATTTGTGAAACGTATAGGTTAATGTTAGTCAGGGCCATTCTTTTGTAGGGATTTTTGAAAGTCAGATTGCGTTGCGCCAAAAATATTGTGTGTCAGTTTAAGCACAGTCTTGTACAATTTTTCTAAGGGGACGTTTCATATGTCGACCCTTAGGCGAGGATACCTCACTAGAATCTTCTGATTTTTTCTTGTAGTTTGTGTAATTAGTGTAGCTTTTGTTTATTGCTAGCGCGTAATTGCAGAGAGAATCTCCTTTGTAGTTGCAGTCTTTCACTGTTGTACAGTAAAACAGTTGTGGCATGCATGTAGATTTGCACCAAGTATTTCGCAGCTGCAATTAACTAGGTATTGTTTTCAATGCTATGTTAATGTGTTTTCTTATTTTGCTCTTCAAATTGTGTTTTTCTGTGTTGCCGTGTGAAATATTGTGACAATAATGACGTGTGAAAAACGTAACAAATGGTTCAAATGGCTCTGAGCACTATGGGACTCAACTGCTGAGGTCATTAGTCCCCTAGAACTTAGAACTAGTTAAACCTAACTAACCTAAGGACATCACAAACATCCATGCCCGAGGCAGGATTCGAACCTGCGACCGTAGCGGTCTTGCGGTTCCAGGCTGCAGCGCCTTTACCCGCACGGCCACTTCGGCCGGCAAAAACATAACACTAGGCTCCAAAGTAAACTGAGAAATAATAGTGACGACGAGCGTAGCTTATCAGCACCACTGTGTAATGAAGTAACAGACATTCGAAGTAGTAATTTGGTAACTGTGCATAGGGAAATGGAGCGGGCGTCAAATAGTGGTGCAGACAGTGAAACAGGTAGTGAACAGGGAAGCATTATCGATCGATCGGTTGGCAACAGCTCGCCTCAGGAATCAGGAATGACAGAACACAATATTGCAAATACTGTAGACTCAGATTTTGGGTTCTCACCGTTTTCTCAAATGAGTCAGGACACATTTTCCGCTTGTCAAAATGTGAATGTTGCCGGTGCAAATTCACTGCCGAAAAGCACTCAGGAACATGTTTCAGACACCAGTGCATTGTTATTACAATTAATACAACAAATGGGACAAAAGCTTCAAAAGTTAGACAACAATGCAAACTAGCCACAGACTGCACACAGCACAGCCAGTGATTTTTCATACAGAGCGCTACGTGGCGTTACCAATAAGAAAACCTAAACAGCCTACTTACAAGTTGACCGTCTGGTTTTAAACTTTCTTTCCTTTTTGCGTTTAATTTGATTGGGAAATCGTTGAGATTGAATGTGGTGTCACCGCCAGACACCACACTTGCTAGGTGGTAGCCTTTAAATCGGCCGCGGTCCGTTAGTATACGTCGGACCCGCGTGTCGCCACTATCAGTGATTGCAGACGGAGCGCCGCCACACGGCAGGTCTAGTCTAGAGAGACTCCGTAGCAGTCGCCCCAGTTGTACAACCGACTTTGCTAGCGATGGTTCACTGACAAAATACGCTCTCATTTGCCGAGACTATAGTTAGCATAGCCTTCAGCTACGTCATTTGGTACGACCTAGCAAGGCGCCATTACCAGTTACTATTGATACTGTGAATCATGTACCGTCAAGAGCGACGTTCACCACTAATGGATTAAAGTTAAGTATTCCACCAGCTACGTCCGTTTTTTCTAAATTCTAATTTCCTTGTCCTGTTCCAGACCTCACGCCAGCCTGCGTGAGGTAAAACGCGTGCCTTTCGGCTTCCTCTAGTAACACGGTGTTGGCTCTCCTGCCAACCACAACATTGAACTTAACATATACCCGGCTATCAAAAAGTGCGTATAATTTTGAAAACTGAACAAATCACGGAGTAATGTAGATAGAGAGGTAAAAATTGACACACGTGCTTGGAATGACATGGGGTTTTCTTAGAACCAAAAAAAAAAAATATAAACGTTCAAAAAATTTCCGACAGATGGCGCTTCATCTGATCAGAATAGCAATAATTAGCATAACAAAGTAATACAAAGCAAAGATGATGTTCTTTACAGGAAATGCTCAATATGTCCACCATCATTCCTCAACAATAGCTGTAGTCGAGGAATAATGTTGTGAACAGCACTGTGAAGCATGTCCGGAGTTATGGTGAGGCATTGGCGTCGGATGTTGTCTTTCAGCATCCCTAGAGATGTCGGTCGATCACGATACACTTGCGACTTCAGGTAACCCCAAAGCCAATAATAGCACGGACTGAGGTCTGGGGACCTGGGAGGCCAAGCATCACGAAAGTGGCGGCTGAGCACACGATCATCACCAAACGAGGGGCGCAAGAGATCTTTCACGGGTCTAGCAATACTTTTTTGGTTCTAATAAAACCCCATGTCATTCCAAGCATGTGTGTCAATTTTTAGCTCTCTATCTACATTATTCCGTGGTTTATTAAGTTTTCAAATTTACTCTTTTTGATCACCCGGTAGATGGATTGACATGAGAAATGAAAGGTTGCAATAAATTTTTCATCTTTGATTATTACTTTACGTATGAAATATTCTGTTACAGATTAATAAAGCCGCGGTGGTCTTGCGGTTCTAGGCGCTGCAGTCCGGAACTGCGATACTGCTACAGTCGCAGGTTCGAATCCTGCCTCGGGCATGGATGTGTGTGATGACCTTAGGTTAGTTAGGTTTAAGTAGTTCTAAGTTCTAGCGGACTGATGACCTAAGATGTTAAGTCCCATAGTGCTCAGAGCCATTTGAACCGAGATTAATGAAGATGAATTTCTTTGGCTATTCCAAAATAATTATTCAAGTTTTACTAAAGCTGTTTGTGCAACAATGAAAATATTATTGTCCATCGAACTTAGCAAACATTCTCACGTTGCAGTGTTATTTTGTTTAAATGGATATACACCAACTAGCTTTGAAGCATAAGACTACCTTTACCATATGAAAATGCTTTTTTTTTTTTTTTTTTAATATTGCTAAGCTCTCATGAAAATTATCCAGTTTTAAATACACTTTACGATATGTTCAGAATTTATCACTTTTTTTAATCAAAATTTACAAAAGTTGCAGCTTGTATCCACCTGTGAATGCACAAGATAGAATCTAGTATCTCTTTTTAATGTGTGTCTCGAATGCTGTACCCTTTTTAGGATGTGGTCGTTATTGCGATCGTATATTTAAATCTGCTGCTGCTGCAGACTGCTCGCTCGCGGCGCAGCTCCGCACCGCCAGCGATCTTTAATAACATGCTGAAATTTCCTAAATAAAATGGGTAATGTCCGGTGCGAACTTTGCAGTAATTGTGACAAACAGATTTTACTAGATAAATATATTTTAACAGAAACAATTAAATTCTTAATCACCTTTTACAATCCCAGCTACAAATGGCGTCGATCAGCGACTTATGACAAATGAAGACTATGTAAGATCCTAATGCAACGACACGGGTTCCTCTCCCATTCAGTCCGTGCAGAAGACAAGCGATTCTATTACAATATATTGCCTGTTTATATCTTAACTAATTCTTGTACAGTCTTTGTTATTTTTAATTACATATCGTTTCTTCTGTGGCGGTTTTCACATCCTCCGCCACAGATGGTATTTCACACTCTTTGAATAATCATTTATAATAGCAAAATTCATAATTATCTTTTTCCTCACAAAATTAAGTGTCCCTTTGAAATTCAATTAACAGAAATACATATAAATTATTTGTTACAGTGAGCATTATACACCGAAATGTTCTTTTCACTTTGGATGCGTGCTGCCAGAGATCGTTACACAGCTAACACCTTAACCGATATTGTAAACAGAATAAAAAATTCGGCGCCGTTACTTTTCAGCGCGCTCACTTATTTCCACTTGATAACGAGCACAAGACCTAATTGATATAGTGGGTTTTACAAATAAATATTTTACAGTCAAAGATGTCTGTAATGTCATTTACTCTTCAAAAATAGACAAAATATTTAGAAAATTCCGCAGAACAAACTCTGAAATTTTATGGGCGGAGTTCGGCATATGTTTCCCAAGTTTGCAGCCACCCAGGTGACACGCGAGGCAGGGAGGAGGATGGACGAGGGTGCTTTGCACAGACGAAGTGGCGCAGCGTTCGGGGACGGAATTTTTAATTACGAGCCGGCGAGGGTACCGAGAAGTCGGCCGGCGATTCAAGGCACGGCTTTATTACGGCTGTCTGCCCGGAATTCATAATTAGCTGCCGGCATTCCGCGACTACTTGCTACGCACCTGGTTCATTTTTCTCCCTTACACTTTCTGTGACATTTCGCCTAAAGGGATGCGAAGCACGAGGTCATAAATGAAGGAATGTCGTATCCCCCTGTCGAATATGGTAATAACTCATTCTCCCCATTGCTGTACCTTTAGAAATCTATCTCTTTTAAGTTCTAGAATTCGGGAACATTCTATATGTTCCGTTCCGTAGCCCCACTAAACAACCTGAGTAAGAGGTCTCTCATCTGCAGGTCTAAATTCTACATTACATTCGACCTAAGTCGAAACGAGGCCCCCGAACAACATTCCATTAGAGCTACTGATAGCCTTCGGAGAGCCAGTCCTGACAAAACTCTACCATCTAGTGAGCAAGATGTATGAGGCAGGCGAAATACCCTCAGACTTCAAGAAGAATATAATAATTCCAATCCCAGAGAAAGCAGGTGTTGACGGATGTAAAAATTACCGAACTATCAGTTTAATAAGTCACAGTTGCAAAATACTAATGCGAATTCTTTACAGACGAATGGAAGAACTGGTAGAAACCGACCTCGGGGAAGATCAGTTTGGATTCCGTAGAAATGTTGGAACACGTGAGGCAATACTGACCCTTCGACTATCTTAGAAGAAAGATTAATGAAAGGCAAACCTACGTTTCTAGCATTTGTAGACTTAGAGAAAGCTTTTGACAATGTTGACTGGAATACTCTCTTTCAAATTCTGAAGGTGGCAGGGGTAAAATACAGGGAGCCAAAGGCTATTTATAATTTCTGCAGAAACCAGATGGCAGTTATAAGAGTCGAGGGGTATGAAAGGGAAACAGTGGTTGCGAAGGGAGTGAGACAGGGTTGTAGCATCTCCCTGATACTATTCAATGTGTATATTGAACAAGCAGTATAGGAAACAAAGGAAAAGTTCGGAGTAGGTATTAAAATCCATGGAGAAGAAATAAAAACTTTGAGGTTTGCCGAAGACATTGTAATTCGGTCAGAGACAGCAAAGGACTTGGAAGAGCAGTTGAACGGAATGGACAGTGTCTTGAAAGGAGGGTGTAAGATGAACATCAACAAAAGCAAAACGAGGATAATGGAATGTAGTCGAATTAAGTCGGGTGATGCTGAGGGAATTAGATTAGGAAATGAGACACTTAAAGTAGTAAAGGAGTTTTGCTATTTGGGGAGCAAAATAACTGATGATGGTCGAAGTAGAGAGGATATAAAATGTACACTGGCAATGGCAAGGAAAGCGTTTCTGAAGAAGAGAAATTTGTTAACATCGAGTATAGATTTAAGTGTCAGGAAATCGTTTTTGGAAGTATTTGTATGGAGTGTAGCCATCTATGGAAGTGAAACATGGACGATAAATAGTATGGACAAGAAGAGAATAGAAGCTTTCGAAATGTGGTGCTACAGAAGAATGCTGAAGATTAGATGGGTAGATCACATAACTAATGAGGAGGTATTGAATAGGGCTGGGGAGAAGTTTGTGACACAACTTGACTAGAAGAAGGGATCGATTGGTAGGACATGTTCTGAGGCATCAAGGGATCACCAGTTTAGTATTGGAGGGAAGCGTGGAGTGTAAAAATCGTAGAGGGAGACCAAGAGATGAATATACCAAGCAGATTTAGAAGGATGTAGGTTGCAGTAGGTACTGGAAGATGAAGAAGCTTGCACAGGATAGAGTAGCACGGAGAGCTGCATCAAACGACGGTATTTGCAGAAATAAAGGGTTATTCAAAATGATCCAAACAATTATACGTATGGAAACACCACTCAAAAACTTTTTTTTTTTTTTACAGTGACCTACAAGATCATGGCTGTCGGATCTACGAAGATGGCAGCTTTCGCAGTTCATTCTGCCAGTTGCAATGGGACGATGGCAATTTCATTTTTCAGCAGGATGGTACTCGGCTGCACTTCCGCAAGAATGTTCCTAAGTTCTCGGGCACTGAGCTACTACGACGATGGATCGGTCGTGTAGCAGTTGACAATCTCCACTCCACCCACGTTCTGCAGACCTGACACTGTGTGATTTCTGCCCGTGGGGTTACAGCAAAGACTCCACTTCCCCACAACATTACTGGCCTACGAGGACGTATCAGGGCAGCAGATACTTCAGCGTGCCTGTGGACCGAACTGGGCCACCGATTGGAAGTGTGCCTTGTGACTGACGGTTCACACACTGAACATTTGTAAACATGACACAAAAACTTCTTGAGTTGATTTTTCTATTTGTATTACGATTACGAGTGTTTGCTGAAAAGTAATGCCTACGAATTATTTATGTGAAAATTTACAGCTTCTAAATAAAACAAACTTTATTAACAGCTTACAGACGTTTTTTGCAATCACTTGAAAGTGGATTTTGAATAACCCTTTATTTTTGCCACTACCGCGTGTCTGTCAAGCGGACGCGATGAAGTAGGAATGTAATGAACAACTGAGTCTTGCAGATGACAGATCTCTTGCTCAGCTTGTTTAGTGGGGCTACAAAACAGAACATCCCCCAGGCTGTGGCTAAGCCATGTCTCCGCAGTATCCTTTCTTTCAGGAGTGCTAGTTCCGCAAGGTTTGCAGAAGAGCTTCTGTAAAGTTTGGAAGGTAGGACACGAGGTACTGGCAGAAGTAAAGCTGTGAGGACCGGGCGTGAGTCGTGCTTCGGTAGCTCAGATGGTAGAGCACTTGCCCGCGAAAGGCAAAGGTCTCGAGTTCGAATCTCGGTCGGGCACACAGTTTTAATCTGCCAGGAAGTTTCATATCTGCGCACACTGCGCTGCAGAGTGAAAATCTCATTCTGGAAACATCCCCCCGGCTGTGGCTAAGCCATGTCTCCGCAGTATCCTTTCTTTCAGGAGTGCTAGTTCTGCAAGGTTCGCAGAAGAGCTTCTGTAAAGTTTGGAAGGTAGGAAACGAGGTACTGGCAGAAGTGAAGCTGTGAGGACCGGGCTTGAGTCGTGCTTCGGTATCTCAGATGGTAGAGCACTTGCCCGCGAAAGGAAAAGGTCTCTAGTTCGAGTCTCGGTCGGGCACACAGTTTTAATCTGCCAGGAAGTTTCATATCAGCGCACACTCCGCTGCAGAGTGAAAATCTCATTCTGAAAACAGAACATGTTCAAACAAATTTCGGGCTTGCAGCCGGACGTCGTTCAATACTTTGCACGATATTTGAACTGGGCACCTACCAGTCATCTTCAGGTGAGCCGTCGCAGACTGGCGAAAACGTCTTTTTCTTTTTTTTTACTTTATTGTTATTTTAAAACCTGTACAAATCAGGTAGGCTGGCAGCGGCACACTAAGCCGCTCTTCAGCCATAGTGTGTACAATAGTATAAGAACGGAGAATGATAATGAACAAAGTTACGGGCAAAAGAGAGAGGTCACAGAGACACAAAAAAACACGGAGTCGTTCACACGTGACGATAACAACACTGAAAACACGTTGGCACGGCGCACAGGACACTGACGAATCCGACGGCACAAGTGAACGTAGTAGTGGGACGGCGGACACCAAAAACACTAAACGACGTCACATACACGAGACACAGAAGGCGATGATCTCCGGCGCGCGAATGTTCACTATGCGTGTGCGAGTCCGGGGACCTGCCAAGAGAGGAGGAGGAGGAAGGGGAGTGGGAGAGCGAGAGGGGAGAGCAGAGATGCCACGGGCAGGGGAGATAGGGGGAGGGAGGAAGGGGGAGAGGAAGCCCAGGGGAAGGGGAAGAGAAGGGAGGGAGGGTGCCGAAAGGAAAGGACACCGGAAGTGGGGGGCGGGGTAGGGTCAAAGTTGATAGGAGGGGTAGATGCAGGGGAGGAGGACATCATCAGGGAGGGGGAGCTGGCGGAAGCCACCTTGGGAGAGGGTAAGGAGGGTTGAGAGATGGAGACCGGGTGGGACGTGGGAATACAGGCGCGGCAGCGGGCGGGGGTGGGAGAGGATCGGGGAGACGAGCGGGTGAGGAGGGTCGAGTTTACAGGAGGTGTACAGGATTCGAAAACGTCCTCCGTTCCGCAATATATAGCGTACTGTAACTATTCTGCGCACGTGTCGAAAACTTGATAGATGAACCACACTGCCCGCCGGAAGCGCCCTCGCTGGTGGAGTAGCGGAACTCAGTCGCCCTCTGCGTTGCTGTTTGCCACGGCCATTGACGCACTCTGTCGTCTTCGATTTGAGCAAATCGTGGAGATGATGGGATTCCGTGCACTGTCCCGCTGGTAGCCGCTGTCACTGTTTAACAGATTTTCCGACAGTCGTATTTCTACAGATTCTTTAATAATGGAGGCCCAGAAGGACGTTGCTGTGGACAAAATCATTGTTTTCTCATACTCCATTGAATGTCCAGTAGAAATACAATGTGGTTTTCCGCCCACTATCGAAGATTGCGGACCGTGTGGGATCAGTTAAGGACAATCTGTTACTACTACAAGCCGGAATTTACAAGATACCATGCCAATGTGGTATGGCTTACATAGGTCAAACCACACGCACCGTGAAAGAACGCTGCACTGAACATCAACGTTACATCCACCTTCTGCAGCCAAGCAAGTCCGCTATTGCTGAACATTGTATTTCTACTGGACATTCAATGGAGTATGAGAAAACAATGATTTTGTCCCCATCAACGTCCTTCTGGGACTCCATTATTAAAGAATCTGTAGAAATACGACTGGTGGAAAATCTGTTAATCAGTGACAGTGGCTGCCAGGTGGACAGTGCACGGAATCCCATCATCTCCAAGATTTGCTCTAATCGAAGACGACAGAGTGCGCCGACGGCCGTGGCAAACAGCAACACAGAGAGCGACTGAGTTCCGCTACTCCACCAGCGAGGGCGCTTCCGGCGGGCAGTATGGTTCATCTATCAAGTTTTCGACGCGTGCGCAGAATAGTTACGGTACGCTATATATTGCGGAACAGAGGACGTTTTCGCAGCCACCGTTGCCTGGATCTCCGCCCCCACCCGCTTTTACAAGGCCGTCCAAATCCTTGAACGCCATGCGCTCCGCCTTGCCTTCCCTATCCGCCTTCCTTCCCCCACACGGCTCCTGTATGACCTGATCCCCTTCCCCCACCTCCTCCTGTTCCTCCAACATCTCCGCATCCTTACATTGTCCGCAGGCTTGATCCCCCAACCCTCTGGTTTCCTCCCTCTCCACCCCCCCGCCGCCCATTGTTGCGCCTCTATCGCTGTATCCCTCCCTCTCTCCACCCCCACACCCTCCATCTCCTTCATCATGGCAATTTCCAGCACCTCCCCCTCCTTGATGACAAACTTTGCCGTGACATCTACCCTTCCTTCCGACTATAGTCTGGCCTTGTTCCCCCCCCCCATCCCCAGGGCCCCCTTTTTCCTTTTCCCTCCTTTTCCCAGAGCGGATTTTCCTCCTCCCCCCCCATGAGACCCTCCACCCCATACTTGCCTCTTTCCTTCCCACATCCCTCCCTACCTGGCCCTCTTCAGCGCGCCCCCCACCCATCTCCCCCCTCTCTTTCCTTCCCTCCCTCCCTTCCTCCCTCCCTTCTTCCTGTTTCCCTCATCTCCTTGCACCTGGCAGATCCTCCGTTTTGATCATTCTCAGTGTGCCACGTCAGTGTTGTGTTTAGTGCTGTTTCTCCTGTGCGTTAAGAGGTGTGATTTTAATTGTGTACTGGCTGTCAGTGTTTGTTATGCTATCCGTCGATAATTTTTATGCTCCAGTCATACTGTGCCTTGTGTTCTTTTAATTGTCGCAGTGTGTGGCTTTTTGTGTGCACTACTTTTAAACAGTTTTTTTATCTCAATTTTACAGTCACCTCTTTTTTTTTGGTCTATTGCCTTCCATGATGTTCCCCCTTTTTTATATCTATGTTCACCATATTCCCTCCTCTCTATATTTTTCACTGTCTTCTATTGTTTGTTCTATGTCTTTCGGCAGAAGAGCAGCGCATATGCTGCTGCCAGCCCACCCCAATGGGGAATTGAAATACAATAAAGAAAGAAAGAAAAAATAAACGTTTTCGCCAGTCTGCGACGGCTCACCCGAAGATGACTGGCAGGTGCCCAGTTGAAATATTGTGCGAAGTATTGAACGACGACCGGCTGCAAGCCCTAAATTTGTTTGAACAGTCAATTCGCCGGGAAAATTTTAAAATTCACAAAAAAGAAGATGTCTGCAAATTTATTTATCGACATAGTCACCATGCCGACGAACACCTTTCTCTCAATGAGAGGCTAGTTTGTTGACACCGCCACTGTAGAATGTTTGATGGTGGTGGTGGATAGTGTTTAACGTCCCGTCGACAACGAGGTCATTAGAGACGGAGCGCAAGCTCGGGTTAGGGAAGGATTGGGAAGGAAATCCGCCGTGCCCTTTCAAAGGAACCATCCCGGCATTTGCCTGAAACGATTTAGGGAAATCACGGAAAACCTAAATCAGGATGGCCGGAGACGGGATTGAACCGTCGTCCACCCGAATGCGAGTCCAGTGTGCTACCACTGCGCCACCTCGCTCGGTTAGAATGTTTGACATTGTCGACGGAGCCACAGCCTGACCTCTTCTTGCACCGCTTCGTCACTATCGAAGTGAAGTCCTCCAATGCGTTATTTAAGTTTTGGAAACAGATGAAAATCGTATGGGACCCAGCCGGGACGAAATCGGGAATGATCGATGGCAGGGAACCCAAAGCGACGGATTGCTGTAGATGTAGCAGCGCTCGTGTCTGGATGAAGGCATATGCGACACTCATCGGTGAAGAGAACGTGATGCCAATCCTAAGAGGTCCATTCGGAATGTCGTTGGGCCCATCTGTACCGCGCTGCATGGTGTCATCGTTGCAAAGATGGACCTCGTCATGGGCGTTGGGAGTGAATTTGCACATCATGCAGTCTATTGCGCATTCTCAGGATGAAAGAGAGGGCGCTTCATATGTGGACGAAACTTCGAATTCCAAACTCGATTATAGCACGCTTTCTCACACCCTGACATAGTTCTGTCCAGGCCGTCATATTACACACACTGCATTTCTAGGCCCTCTGGCGGCAGAGAAGCGGGAAAGTCGATCGTGTAACGTTCATAACACCTCAGCCGATATTGACAGCGAAATAAAAAAACTCGGAGGCTTTACTTTACAGCCTCATAGTGCCTAACCTCAAACAAACACACACATCAAAAAAAATTTCCATAACCTCGCTTCCGAGAGTTTCCTAACTTGCACAAAAAATTTGAATAGAGATCAATATAAACATCATTTCCGCCGTATTTATTGCTCATGAAAACCACACATTGCGTGTTGTTCCACCATACAGCCAGACTGTCAGAGGTGATGGTCCAGATCGCTGTACACACCGGTACCTCTAATATCCAGAAGCACGTCCTCTTGCATTGAGGCATGCCTGTATTCGTCAGGGCACACTATCCAAGTTCATCAAGGCACTGCTAAACGGTGATTTGGCGTAGATCCCTCAGAGTGGTTGGTGGATCACATCGTCCATAATCAGGCCTTTTCAATCTAGCCGAGGCATGTTCGATAGGGATCGTGTCTGAAGAACGTGCTGGCCTCTCTAGTCGAGCGATGTCGTTATCCTGAAAGAAGTCATTCACAAGATGTGCACGATGGGGGCGTTAATCCATGAAGACGAAAGCCTCGCCGATATGCTACCGATATGGTTGCACTATCGGTCGGAGGATGGCATTCACGTGTCTTACAGCCGTTTCGGCGCCTTCCATGACCACCAGCGGCGTACGTCGGCCCCACATATTGCCACCCCAAAACATCATGGAACCTCCACCTTGCTGCACTCGTTGGACTGTGTGTCTAAGGCGTTCAGTCTGACCGGGTTGCTTCCAAACATGTCTCTGACGATTGTCTGGATGAAGGCATATGCGACACTGATCGGTGAAGAGAACGTGATGCCAATCCTAAGAGGTCCATTCGGAATGTCGTTGGGCCCATCTGTACCGCGCTGCATGGTGTCATCGTTGCAAAGATGGACCTCGTCATGGGCGTCGGGAGTGAAGTTGCGCATCATGCAGTCTATTGCGCACAGTTTGAGTCGTAACACGACGTCCTGTGGCTGCGCGAAAAGCATTATTCAACATGGTGGCGTTGCTGTCAGGGTTCCTGCGAGCCATAGTCCGTAGGTAGTGGTCATCCACTGCAGTAGTAGCCCTCGGGTGGCCTGTCATGGACAGTTCCTGTCCCTCTGTATCACTTCCATGTCCGAACAACATCGTTTTGCTTCACTCCGAGACGCCTGGACACTTCCCTTAAACCGAGCGAGGTGGCGCAGTGGTTAGCATACTGGACTCGCATTCGGGAGGACGACGGTTCAATCCCGCGTCCGGCCATCCTGATTTAGGTTTTCCGTGATTTCCCTAAATCACTTCAGGCAAATGCCGGGATGGTTCCTTAGAAAGGGCACGGCCGATTTCCTTGCCCATCCTTCCCTAATCCGAGCTTGTGCTCCGTCTCTAATGACCTCGTTGTCGACGGGACGTTAAACAGTAATCTCCTCCTCCTCCTCCTCCTCCACTTCCCTTGGCCGCGCGGGATTAGCCGTGCGGTCTGGAGCACTGCAGTCATGAACTGTGTGGCTGGTCCCGGCGGAGGTTCGAGTCCTCCCCCGGGCATGGGTGTGAGTGTGTTTGTCCTTAGGATAATTTACGAGGGGGGACCCAAAAGTAACCGGAATCGTAATGCTGCACATCGTGTACTTGTAGTAGCAGGCTGCTCCGCCAGAGGGCTGTAGTAGGTGCTCTGCTGAGTCATTCTGCCATGCGGCGTCACCCAACAGTGAGAAGTGTGGTTTCTTTGCCAGTTCTTTGAGTGTGCGTACAGTGCAGACGTGACACAAGGAAATGGCTAGTTCTTACGAAAAACGTGTGGCAGTGAAGTTTTGTTTCTTGCTCGGCAAGAACGCAGCAGAAACTGTTGCGATGATTCAGACAGCCTGCAAAGACCATGCTCTTAGTAAAACGCAAGTGTACGAATGGTTTTCTCGATTTTTAAAAGGCAGAAATGGTGGTTGAAGATCAGCCCCCTTCCGGTCGACCTTCAACTGCTCGAATCGAAGACAACATCGACAAAATCCGTGATCTCATCAGTGAAGATCGACGCATGACAATCGACCAACTCGAGAACTTGTCCTGGTTGCCCTGGAGCTCAATTCAGCGCATTTTGACCATCGATTTGGGGATGCGAAGAGTGGCAGCAAAATTCGTGCCGAAGCTTCTTGCCGGAGATCAAAGGGATCGTGACGTTCAAACCTGTCTCGAAATGAAGGACGCGTTCAAAGATGATCCACATTTTTTCAACAAAATCATTAAAGGTGGTGAGTCATTGTGCTATGGGTACGTTCCAGAAAGTAAACAACAGCCATCACAATGGAAGTCACCTGGCTCACCTCGACCAAAACAAGCTCGACAAGTGAAATCTAATGTGAAAAAGATTTTGATCTGTTTTTTTGACATCAAAGGAATCGTACACTCTGAATTTGTCCCTGAAGACTAGACAGTAAACCAACAATTCTATTTGGAGGTTGTGAAATAGCTTCGCAGAAGTTTGTCGCGAAAAAGTCCGGCTCTGTGGATTTCTGGCGTGTGGTTCCTGCATCACGACAACGCTCCAGCGCACACGGCTCTCAGCG
The DNA here is from genome assembly GCF_023898315.1 of Schistocerca nitens. NCBI lineage: Eukaryota > Metazoa > Arthropoda > Insecta > Orthoptera > Acrididae > Schistocerca > Schistocerca nitens. The sequence goes on from NC_064623.1 coordinate 175,062,970, forward strand.
TTCGCCAGTTTTTGGCCTCAACGAAGACGACTACCTCGACCGACGCGGCCTATTCGCCGGATTTAGCACCCTCGGACTTCTTCCTGTTCCCGAGGATGGAAAGAGACTTGAGAGGGAAGCGTTTTGCGGATGTGGAAGACGTAAAACGCAATGTCATGAAAGTGCTAGCAGGTATCAAAGAGGTGCTTCGAACACTGGAATGAACGTTTGGGCAAGTGTATTAATGCTAATGGATAGTACTTCGAAGGAGATTAAGGTTCTATTTGAAAACAATAAAGTACATGCTTTCTAGGAAGAAATTCCGGTTATTTTTGGGTCCCCCCTCGTAGGTTAAGCAGTGTGTAATCTTAGGGACTGATGACCTTAGCAGTTAAGTCCCATAAGATTTCACACACATTTGAACATTTGAACATTTCCCTTGTTGAGAGCCCTTCCTGACACAATGTAGCAATGCGGACGCGGTATTGAGCGTCTATACATGGTTGAACTACAGACAACACGAGCCTTGTACCTCCTTCCTGGTGGAATGTCTGGAACTGATCGGCTATCGAACCCCCTCAGACTAATAGGCGTTGATCATGCATGGTTGTTATCTTTGGGCGGGTTTAGTGACATCTCTGAACAGTCAAAGGAACTGTGTCTGTGATACAATATCCACAGTCAACGTCTATCTTAAGGAGTTCTGGGAACCGGGGTGATGCAAAAAATTTTTTGATGTGAGTATTTTCTCTTTTTTTCTGGCATTACACGATGTCTTTCACAGGGTCTGGATTTTCTGCTTGGCGGTAGCAGTCGGAGCGCGGCATGGCGCTTCTCAGTCGCTGCTAAAATACTGGATCTTGTTCGTGTTTCACGTTCCTGTTAAAGCAAAAATATACACTACTGGACATTAAAATTGCTGCATCAAGAAGAAATGCAGATGATAAACGCGTATTCATTGGACAAATATATTATACTAGAACCGACATTTTCACGCAATTTGGGTGCATAGATCCTCAGAAATCAGTACCCAGAACAACCACCTCTGGCCGTAATAACGGCCTTGATACGCCTGGGCACTGAGTCAAACAGAGCTTGGATGGCGTGTACAGGTACAGCTGCCCACGCAGCTTCAACAAGATATCACAGTTCACCAGGAGTAGTGACTGGCGTATTATGACGAGCCAGTTGCTCGGTCACCATTGAGTAGACGTTTTCAATTGGTGAGACATCTGGAGAGTGTGCTGGCCAGAGCAGCAGTCGAACATTTTCTGAAACCAGAAAGGCCCGTACAGGACCTGCAACATGCGGTCGTGCATTATCCTGCTGAAATGTAGGGTTTCGCAGGGATCGAATGAAGCGCAGAGCCACGGGCCGTAACACATCTGAAATGTAACGTCCACTGTTCAAACTGCCGTCAATGCGAACAAGAGGTGACCGAGACGTGTAACCAGTGGCACCCCATACCATCACGCCGGGTGATACTACAGTATGGCGATGACGAATACACGCTTCCAATGTGCGTTCACCGCGATGTCGCCAAACACGGATGCGACCGTCATCATGCTGTAAACAGAACCTGGATTCATCCGAAAAAATGACGTTTTGCCATTCGTGCACGCAGGTTCGTCGTCGAGTAAACCATCGCAGGCGCTCCTGTCTGTGATGCAGCGTCAAGGGTAACCGCAACCACGGTCTCCGAGTTGATAGTCCATGCTGCTGCAAACGTCGTCGAACTGTTCGTGCAGATGGTTGTTCTCTTGCAAACGTCCCGATCTGTTGACTCAGGGATCGAGACGTGGCTGCCGATCCGTTACAGCCAAACGGATAAGATGCCTGTCATCTCTACTGCCGTTGGGATCCAGCACGGTTTTCTGTATTACCCTCCTGAACCCACCGATTCCATATTGTGAAAACAGTCATTGGATATCGACCAACGCGAGCAGCAATGTCGCGATACGGTAAACTGCAATCGCGATAGGCTACAATCCGACCTTTGTCAAAGTCGGAAACGTGATGGTACGCATTTCTCCTCCTTACACGAGGCATCACAACAACGTTTCATCAGGCAACGCCGGTCAACTGCTGTTTGTGTATGAGAAATCGGTTGGAAACTTTCGTCACGTCAGCACGTTGTAGGTGTCGGCACCGGCGCCAACCTTGTGTGAATGCTCTGAAAAGCTAATCATTTGCATATCACCGCATCTTCTGCCTGTCGGTTAAATTTCGCGTCTGTAGCACGTCACCTTCGTGGTGTAGCAATTTTAATGGCCAGTATAAAACGAATATCGTACTAGACTAATTTGGTACCCCTCTTCTGAATGCGCACGTAAAATTCCACTATAAACCCATTTTGCTTGGAGCAGGAAACAAACGGACGCTTTCCATTAACACTGGGCGTCGGATGAAAGAAGTTCAAATGGTTCAAATGGCTCTGAGCACTATGGGACTTAACATCTGTGGCCATCAGTCCCCTAGAACTTAGGACTTCTTAAACCTAACTAACCTAAGGACATCACACAACACCCAGTCATCACGAGGCAGAGAAATCCCTGACCCGCGGGGAATCGAACCCGGGAACATGGGCGTGGGAAGCGAGAATGCTACCGCACGACCACGAGCTGTGGACGATGAAAGAAGTGATGAACACTATTTCTTCGCGCTGACTCCTGCTACACACTGCAAATACCGGGCGAAACACTAAGAGAAAATGCGCCTGATGACTCTTCGGAGGGACAGCCGGACTGTCTAATCACCTCTCAGGAGCCTGAATAACCACCTTGTGGCGCGCGAGACGTGCAGGGACAGAGCGGGGAGACACTCGGAGGTGTGACCCTGATGTGGAGCCATGACGACTGTAGTGCCCTGTGTCTCGGCTGAGGATCCATGATGCAAACAGCCCGATCGAGGTGGTCCCACTGGTTCTCAGGTGGTTTTAAAACGGGGAGCTTAGTGACCCGGCGAGCCCGCCAGACTCATCCTTTTGCTCTTCGAACCACACACATACACTGTGAGCTGTGTGACGCGTTGAAACGCCCTGCTGGTTAATGCTATCGTGTCAAAGAAAAACAAACTGCATCTAGGGGTCGGCATGACCCCTAATATAATTTTTCCCCAATTCTTATCGGATTTCGTGACTATGTTTTCGCGCAGTAGCGCTGAGAAGATTTTGTCGCTGACAGAAGAGACTGCAATTATCTATGTAATTTAAGCGAACAAGGATTCGCAACTTTTTGTTTTTCTCTTCCTGTTCAGCCATTTTCTGGTACGCTCATAAAAATATTGTTTGGTCTATATGAGATTTTGTTACTTGTGCCCATTTTGCTCAATAATAACTATTTAATTTCATTTTGTTTCTTATTACGACAAATCGTACCTTTTTTCCTCAGCTTTTATCATGAATTTGATAAAAATGAATGTATATGGAGACAGTAACTATTCTCGAAAGAACAGATGCTGTTGATGACCGTGTAGCTCTTCCCTGAAATAAATGATGATTAACTGAAACCCTCAGCTGCCAACAGGTGTTGTTGATTTACCTCGATGTGGACGGCTGAACAACACCTGTCGGCAGCTGAGGGTTTCAGTTAATCATCATTTAAAAATGAATGTGGCTCGCTTTGTGTGGGGGTGTCTGTTAGTGAATAACCGCATATTAACGGCACCAATCAGTGTAATACGTTTGGTTTGCTTTCAGAACAGAACCTGAACCTAAAATTTCACTTTTCGCAAAACGAAGTCCGATACCTTTTAGGGGTAAATCACGTCCCATAATTATACACTCCTGGAAATGGAAAAAAGAACACATTGACACCGGTGTGTCAGACCCACCATACTTGCTCCGGACACTGCGAGAGGGCTGTACAAGCAATGATCACACGCACGGCACAGCGGACACACCAGGAACCGCGGTGTTGGCCGTCGAATGGCGCTAGCTGCGCAGCATTTGTGCACCGCCGCCGTCAGTGTCAGCCAGTTTGCCGTGGCATACGGAGCTCCATCGCAGTCTTTAACACTGGTAGCATGCCGCGACAGCGTGGACGTGAACCGTATGTGCAGTTGACGGACTTTGAGCGAGGGCGTATAGTGGGCATGCGGGAGGCCGGGTGGACGTACCGCCGAATTGCTCAACACGTGGGGCGTGAGGTCTCCACAGTACATCGATGTTGTCGCCAGTGGTCGGCGGAAGGTGCACGTGCCCGTCGACCTGGGACCCGACCGCAGCGACGCACGGATGCACGCCAAGACCGTAGGATTCTACGCAGTGCCGTAGGGGACCGCACCGCCACTTCCCAGCAAATTAGGGACACTGTTGCTCCTGGGGTATCGGCGAGGACCATTCGCAACCGTCTCCATGAAGCTGGGCTGCGGTCCCGCACACCGTTAGGCCGTCTTCCGCTCACGCCCCAACATCGTGCAGCCCGCCTCCAGTGGTGTCGCGACAGGCGTGAATGGAGGGACGAATGGAGACGTGTCGTCTTCAGCGATGAGAGTCGCTTCTGCCTTGGTGCCAATGATGGTCGTATGCGTGTTTGGCGCCGTGCAGGTGAGCGCCACAATCAGGACTGCATACGACCGAGGCACACAGGGCCAACACCCGGCATCATGGTGTGGGGAGCGATCTCCTACACTGGCCGTACACCACTGGTGATCGTCGAGGGGACACTGAATAGTGCACGGTACATCCAAACCGTCATCGAACCCATCGTTCTACCATTCCTAGACCGGCAAGGGAACTTGCTGTTCCAACAGGACAATGCACGTCCGCATGTATCCCGTGCCACCCAACGTGCTCTAGAAGGTGTAAGTCAACTACCCTGGCCAGCAAGATCTCCGGATCTGTCCCCCATTGAGCATGTTTGGGACTGGATGAAGCGTCGTCTCACGCGGTCTGCACGTCCAGCACGAACGCTGGTCCAACTGAGGCGCCAGGTGGAAATGGCATGGCAAGCCGTTCCACAGGACTACATCCAGCATCTCTACGATCGTCTCCATGGGAGAATAGCAGCCTGCATTGCTGCGAAAGGTGGATATACACTGTACTAGTGCCGACATTGTGCATGCTCTGTTGCCTGTGTCTATGTGCCTGTGGTTCTGTCAGTGTGATCATGTGATGTATCTGACCCCAGGAATGTGTCAATAAAGTTTCCCCTTCCTGGGACAGTGAATTCACGGTGTTCTTATTTCAATTTCCAGGAGTGTATTTAATTTCATTTTGTTTCTTATTACGACAAATCATACCTTTTTTCCTCAGCTTTTATCATGAATTTGATAAAAATGAATGTATAAGGAGACAGTAACTATTCTCGAAAGAACAGATACTGTTGATGACCGTGTAGCTCTTCCCTGAAATAAATGATGATTAACTGAAACCCTCAGCTGCCAACAGGTGTTGTTGATTTACCTCGATGTGGACGGCTGAACAACACCTGTCGGCAGCTGAGGGTTTCGGTTAATCATCATTTAAAAATGAATGTGGCTCGCTTTGTGTGGGGATGTCTGTTAGTGAATAACCGCATATTAACGGCACCAATCAGTGTAATACGTTTGGTTTGCTTTCAGAACAGAACCTGAACCTAAAATTTCACTTTTCGCAAAACGAAGTCCGATACCTTTTAGGGGTAAATCACGTCCCATAATTATATTTGCCAACAGACAATCCCGGTAGAGGAGCCTAGCTAAAAGATATGAATCATGATGGTGGTAAATAAATTCCAGTTTCAGTATTTAAAAATCATTTTTACGTCATTTTTCAAGTATGTAATTTTTCTTTATTTAATTGAAGATTCAATTAGCCAAAGACAATTATGATTTGTTTCAGACTTGCATTTGAGTTCAAACATTTTAAATCCAGAATAATTAAATTATTTATTTTATGGCCTTCATTGGACCACTCTAGTCAAAAATACAAAGCTGCAAACAAGTTGTTACACAGGGATACAATTTAGCTCAACAATAACTTAATATAATATTTAGGTGATATAATTATTAGAGTCTATTCTTACATGAAACGTGTTTTGCTGTTCTGTCTGCCCAATATTTCTTCATTCTTTCAGATATTTTCTTTGTTTCTTCATCTGAGACCACTCTTCCTGTACTCCTCTTACTGATTTTCATTTGTAGTCTGGTTTGCGGGTCCTGCAGTATTCTGGTTTTCTCTGTCTTGTTTTTTAGGTCATCTACTGTAATTTGGAGTTCTTTTATATCTACCTTAATTTCTGTGATCCATTTAATGTCGCTCTTGCTATTCCACAATTTTTGTATTATTTTTTTACTAATTCTGTTTTCTGGAGTTCTCATCAGCTGTCCAAAGAATGAGATGCGTTTCTTCCTGATCGTGCTCATGACTGGTTCTATTTTCTTATATACTGTTTCATTTGATGCTATTCTCCAATGTCCATTTATTTTATACTGTTTATTTATACATGTCCTAATTATTCTTCTTTCTATTTTTAGTATTGTGTCAATTTCTGCTGTATTAGTTGTTTTGAAGATAGTTTCAGCTGCATACGTTATTTCTGCGTGTGTATCTGTTTTATAGTGTTTTAATTTTGCATGTATAGATAGGCTTTTTTTTGTTGTATGTAGTTTTGGTAAAGAAATTTGCGTAGTTCAGTTTTTTTATTGTATTCTGCCATGATGGCTTATCATTTAGATTGTATGTTATTATTTCGCCTAAATATTTAAATTTATCAACAATTTTGATTTCCTGTTCTCCTATTGTAGTTTTGTTTGCAAGTGGTGGGTGAGTTAACATAATCTCCGTTTTTTCAAATGATATTCTAAGGCCTACTTTCTCTGCTGTTTCTTGTAGTGATTTCACTTGTTGCCTGGCTTCTTGAACAGTGTTGGCTAGGAGAGCAAGATCATCAGCGAAACCCAAGCAGTTTAAGCTAATATCATCTTTTGCACTTCCAATTCTTATCTTCTTTGGATTGTCCTTGTACCATTCTCTCATTACGTCTTCCAGTGCACGGTTAAACAGTAATGGTGACAGGCAGTCACCTTGTCATAAGCCTGTTTTTATGAGGAATGGTTCCGAAATTTCTCCTCTAAACTTCACTTTTGGTGTTGGTTAGAATGAGTTGTATTATTTTAATTAATAATAATAAAATAAATAGTAATTTAAAACCACCACGACAGTAAGGGTAGATGCATACATGTGTTAATCTATTCCGCCGCCTTGCATCGACCAGCCATCTGTCTGATGGAGCACAAAACGTGACTCATCGGGAAAGCCCACCTATCGCCACTCAGTCCAGTTGCGGTATCGGCCTGCAAATTCCAGCCTCGGTCGCCCATGCACTGCAGTCAGCATGACTGGACGAAACAAGTGTCTGCCGCAGAGGCCCATAGGCAGCAACGTTCGCTGAGAAGGCACTGTTGGTAGCTGCTTGGTTCATCTGGGCGGCCAGTTGCTCAGCTGTTTCAAGTCTATTGGCCCCTACACATCTCTGCAGCCGTTGTTCACCCCTCTCATATATTGTAACCACAGTTGCCTCCGCACCGGATTTGGGTAATACGATTTTGACATGCCCGGTATACTTTAACCATGGTGATATGGGAACAGTTAACGAACTTAGAAGTTTCGGAAATGCTTCAACTCTTGGGCAGAAACCCAATGATCATGCCTTTCAGACGTCAGACAGATCGCTCCATTTCCGCATTACGACAATGATTACTGTGCCATTTCTCTGGCGCGTTGCGTATCCGGCACTGTCGATAGCGACTTGTATTTCTGTTTCCGTCTGGTTCGGCCTGCGCAGGCGCTGAGGCGGCCCCTGCCCTCTGGAGCTTTTTTCGCGGGGGGCCTCTGCGCGCTCGGCTCGGCAGTTGGATTCGCACCGAGCTGGTGGTATTTTGCCTTCCGCTCCGGCACGGAGGTGTGGTCTCGTTGTTGGCGGGCCTCGTTGATTTGGGCATTGGGCGATGTGGCGTGTTGGTGACTGGCTGCAGTGGGCAACTGGTGGATCCCCGCACGAGATCGCTCGAGGTTCCCAGCCGCTGAAAAGGGTGCCACGATATCGCTTGGGTTTCCGCACCCAGGAATTGTAGGGACTGCAGGGCAGGCTTTCTGTGTGTTTGGCCTGTCCGGTCTGCGTGGCGGGGTTCGTTTCACCTTACTTCACCTTACTTCAGCTGTTGTTTATATTTTCTGCGTGATTCCGTTTTGGCCGGAGTCTGGGTGTCGAGTTTTCTGCTGGTGTGTACCCGGTCGTCGCCCCCGTTTTCCCGCCCGGGGGGCAGCCGTATCTGTTGGTGGGAATTATTTGGCAGTGTGTGTTTTGCGTGGACCCGGTGTGCTCACGCGCCCTGATTCTGGGTTGAAATTACTGTGGTCAGGCTGGCTCGGTTGCTGGAGTGTGCGTTATTGGTTTTCTGGCTTGCTGGGGACTGCGCGCGCGCCTGTTCCGTTTTGCGATGTGGCAGCAGTCTGATATTTTTATGTGTGCTTGTTGTTGCTAGCAATTGCTTTTAGCCTTGTGCTTACTTATTTTTATTTAAATTGCTGGGCATTGTCATTTGTCTGTTCTTTTGCCTTTATTTATTTGTAGTGTCAATTAAGCCTAAGACGATGTCCAAGGTGCTAGGAATTGATTTTAGCCTCGTGTGTACTTAATCCTATTTAAATTCTTAGGCATTGGCATTTGCTTGTTCTTTTACTCTTATTTATTTGTTGTCCCAATTAGCCCTAAGATGATGTCAGACCTTGCTATCTGTCAACCTTATTTTGGCTACTAGCGCTCAGGTGCAATATTGCCGGGTCTATCCCGGATTTGTCATTAATTGAGAGACTTTATACTGTACTTTTAGTAGTAGGTTTGGCAAGTGCACTTGCTTATGGTATCTATTGTGTTTACCCCTCCCCCCTTCTTTGGCAAGATTGCTAGGTGGCCTGTGTTATTACCTATGTAAGTTTGCCCGCTGCTGTAGTCGTAACATGTTTTGACCGGCAAGCGGCCTATGTTGGCGAAAGTTTGAATGTGTTTAGCGCTGTTCATGTTGGGCCTTGCCGTACATATATTTAGTCATGTACGTGTTGCTGTGTTAAGGATTTTAGGGCATTTTTAACTGAGATACCTGTTGAAAATTTTATCACTCTTTAAAAGAAGGTATAGGAAGGAGTAACTTCAGCTGAAAAATTAATTGTAAATTACACATTTGCGCTTCACATTTAAAAATTTAACTGTATTAGGTGAAAGTATGTAGTTTAATGCACAATGATTATTTGTCAATGTATCAAATTGTAAAAAGTTTTGAAGTTTCTCTGTTTACCTGTGGTAGCCTATATAACATGTTTATTACCTCATATTGTAAGCAGCTTGATATGTTTGTGTCACTGTAATTTGTAAGCCACAGTGTAATTTAGTACAATTAATTAATTGTTTTGGGGAAATAAACCTTGAATTGTATGTCCCCTTTTCATTAACCGAATCCCATCCAAATCGTCCGCTCAATTACACTGTCTTCAACGTTCCCCTGGCTCCCTTTCCATACCCTGCACTGCTGCCCTGTCACCTGCCGCATGTGAGTGGTTATCGCATGCTGACGTCGGACGTATGCGTTGGTCACATTAATGTGACTGGACTGGTTTTAGAAAATCAGAACTCCACAGACAAAATTTCAAAGTTTGTACACACACATTTTCTGAGTGTTTTAATATAACAGACCTGTTGTCTTCAGTCGCTCGTTACAGAGTGCGGGCTGTTCAAAAAGTCTCTGCGCAGTGCCGTATGATTGTCAGCCGCGCGTGCCGTATGCCGCAGTAAATACACCGAAATGAAGCTAAGTGAAACACAATTTATTAATTTATTAAATATTCATTTTTACTTGCAAATTTTCACATTAAATATTGAAAGTGTCCCCCCTGTTGTTGAATACACAATTCAATTCGTCTAATCATGTTTCCAAACACAAGCTGTCACCTTTCTTCTGTAACAGAAGCAGTGAAAATGGATATTGCAATTTTCAATTCATCGATGGATTTTGGAAGGTTTTTATAGGCAGCTGCTTTCGCTGCACCGCAGAAGAAAAAGTCAGGTGGTGTTAGGTCAGGCGATCGTGGAGGCCAAAGTCCGTGTGAAATTATGCGATCACCAAAAACATCAGCAAGCAGTGACATTGACACGCGAGATGTATGTGCGGTTGCACCATCTTGCTGAAAATAACCGTTCAGTATTTCACTTAACACAAGTTCTCCTATGAATGGGTACTGGAAATTGCAATCCAAACTCCTATTTTCACAGAATGACGTGCTTCCCCATGAATACACAATGGATTTGCAGTACTCCATATACGAGAATTTTGGGAGTTCATGTACCCAGATAGATGAAACCACGCCACATCAGTGAAAAACGTTTCATTAAGAATATCCCTTCCATTTCGTAGAACGAAATGTTTTTCAGTTCTTGCACGACTGTCACTTTGTGTGGGAAAAGTTCTAATTTTTTCCTTACAGCTGTGTAGACTGTACCGGCACTAACATCGATTTCCTGGGCGAGTTTTGTTACTGACTTCTTGAGACTCATGGACATTTTATGGGAAATGTGGAGTAGAGTATCCTCAGACAAAACGCTAGGACGACCACTTTTCGGTGCATCTGTCACTGAACCCGTACTTCGAAATTTGTTAATCAAATCTCGCACAGTATCGTGATGTGGGAGTGCTGTCTCCAGGAAAACTGAACTAAATGTTTGACGAACTGGAACTGTATATTTACCGCCAGCTTTGAACACTTGTTCGATTAAAAACACATGATCTTCAATGGTCAGCATTTTAACAGTGACAAAAACGAAACAAACGAACAAAGGAACTAAAGTTAAAGGTTCACGTCAACACGTAACGACACACACCAGCGATACTACTGACGCTGGCTGAGATAAAAGAAACAGTGGAATGTTGGGAGAGTCCGCTTGAAGGGAAGTAACCCAGGTAGGCGAACAAACATACGGCACGCGCGGCCAACAATCATACGGCACTGCGGAGAGACTTTTTGAACCCCCCGTATTAACGTAATTTCGATATATTCGGTTTTTCAACCCAGTTAATTTTATTTATGGAAAAATGCTTTCAGAGCAATGAAAAAGTCTGCAATACAACAGAAAGCACAGTGTAATGCAGTAACTCTCAAAGAGATGTAAAAGTAGACAACGGGGTTGCTGTCGATGGGACAACATCTTAGCGTAGTGTTGTTGTGATGCTCTTCCATTGCAATGAACTCATACACGAGATGCATTTCGCAAATTCTCCATCACTAAACTTATACATACTGCAGTGTATCACTGTTACGCTAATGCAATCGAAAACAAAGCGAAGGAACAGAGCAATACTGAAGGCAGTCTTTAGTTCGAAGAGTAGAGTTTTCTTTGCTGTTGTCACCAACAAGTTTTGTCACTGGGCAGAAAAAGTGTTTCTAAACACAGCACACACACACACACACACACACACACACAGCATACCGTTGACATTTGAATTTTTAGTAGATATTTTCAATGTAATTAAGATAAAGAAGGGTGAGACATGAGACAAAATGCAACTAATCTGTAACGAGCAACAAGAGACCATAGGCCACTTAAATCCAATACGGAGAAAACATCCCTGAACAATCTGAAATTTTGCTGGTGGGGTTCTGGTTAACACCGTATAGTTATTCAAAAGTACGTCTGTCGCTTCAGAAGATGACTGCATGATAACTACTAGATGTAAAAAAATAGACAAATGTCATTGGATAGACTATCTTTCCAACGTTATAACTCACATTACAGGTGTTCAGTATGGGCACTGTTTGTGACGTGCTGGAAGTCAATATGTGCATGCAATTCATTGAAGTCACTCTGATGATCGCTGCTGGAAGGCTCGGTAGCGCACTTTGCAAATCCGTTCATTGGATTTCATGTAGGCAAGAACAAACTAATTCTATATGAGAAGAAAGAGAGAATGATTTGTATACATGTTCTGACATGCCTGCCTCCTACTGCAACAATATTTTGGTATGTATTATGGATTGAGCCTGGGAGGGAGGCTTCAGTCACTCATTTGTATCTGTCTTCTGTCTCATTTTTCTCACTCAGTGAACTTCCTAGTCCCCATAGGTATTTACAAACAACCATCGTTATTGATATAAATGGTGGAAACACACCCACCCACCCACCCACCCACACACACACACACACACACACACACACACACACACACACACACCTGTTATACACATAAAGCAGACTGTATGTGTGTGTTTATGGGATCTCTTCCCAAATTCCTGAACCAATTTCAGGTAAAATTGGCGCTGAAATAGTAGGCTTCATGAGTATCGACATTGTTTGTTTATAAGCCCCTACCTTCTATAGGAGAAGGGGTATGGACAGAAACGCGTTTTTCCAGTCCCTGACATATAGGCCGCCCTGCATGACCGGCGTGTGGGAACACTATTGTTCAATTCTTTTATCCTGGCAGCTCACGCATGTCCGCCCAGACGCGGGAGATTGCTACGTTGCCAGTTGCAAACGACGCACGCGCCAAGAGAAGCAGCGCCATAGTATATTTCGCAAACTTACGTTTAGGGGGGAGCGCGCAGTTTATGAAGTAAAGCCACCACGGCCGCATTAACCCTTTCGCTACTACAGAGACGTGCTCCCCGCATTACGCGCTGTGTGCGATTTTGTCATCACTACACTGCTCGCCTGTGCAGACACATGGTGTTCCGACTGCTTTGACACACTTATCATGCGATTTCACAAAAACTATTTGGCCCAAAAATTTAATTTTTACCATCTTCTTGACTGATACCTTCCCCCCATAAATGACTTAAAATTGTTTCGATGTTCAACGCAGTTATTGTGCAGCATTAAATGTAGTAAACCATTGCACGAGATTTTGAAGAGTTTGCAGAGTTAAAAGTCCATGGTGTATACTTTACATATGGTCGATTTTAGTTGCCACAACGTTGAGAATGAAATGTGGACAAGATACCTAAATTTCATATAAAATTTACTGTGTAACAATATCTCATTTAAGTACCAGATAGGTGTCGTATGTAATATTGAGAAATATTCCATCTTTCGCGACTGTAATAAAATTGTTTTTTTCACCAGAGTCATTTCACTTTTCTCTAAAAAGTTCTGATTAAAACAAAGTTGGCAAAGTACACAAAACTGAATTGTGGACGTAATAAAACATAGAAACTAAAATATATTATCAGTGAGGCGCAGTGCGCAAACAATTTGTGTTTGTCACAATGGACAGCAAATACTTGCCAAAACATAGATCAGTCGACGAAAATATTGAATATGATGATGTAGCCAAAGCAGTGATGCAAAGAATTGCGTCACACAGTCAAGTAGCTCGGCAACGTATGAGCCGAAATTCTGCTCTAATAATAGTTTTAGTACTGTCGCAATAGTAAAACAGCCACTGGGGAATGGAAGATATACAAACAAAACAGATAACATGAATATTGTGTACATGTTTTTAATTGCTGTGAAAAGAAATATTGGAGAACAAAATTAGAAAAACTGAAAGCTTATTACGATTATAATGAAGAGACAAACCACTAGAAATTTCAAAAAATTACATTCAAACGAATAAAATTCATGAAGTAAGACACTTCGATATTGTTTTTAAATAAAGAAAATATTAAGCATCAAACAAGGTTTGAACTCAGAACCTTTCACTTAGCAGTCACACAGTTTAACCATTATGCTAACGATGCTCAACATTCAATACGATTCCTGGAGGACTCTATGACACAAAATACCAACAAACACTGTTGGTATGACTATGCATTACTCACGTTTCGTCGAAATACAATAGGAAATAAACAATAACCGCTGTTCTTTATTGCGAAAAAGCGCTTCGTGAGAATGATACTAACACCTTTCCTTGCTATCGCCTTAATTAGGAGGCTTATTGCTTGTTTGGTTTAATTAATTAATAGAATAAGAAGCAATTGTTATAAAAAACGCTTTTTCCATAAGAGTAAGTCAGCTACAAGACATTGCTTTTGTTCAATTACTTTATATATGACTGAACGTTTCTAAAACTGTAGACACTCGTCTGTGCTCTGCACTGCAGTCGAGCTGTGGCAACACCATTCTCTGTTCGTTGCCTGACTGTGTTTTGTGACGTCAGATGCGCAGAACGAACCTGAACTCGGCCGCCATCATAAATGACGTGCACTATAGCAGCCTGTCAGATCAACCTGCTTTGCAGGACAGCCTATATGCCAGCAGTAAGAAACTGTTTTCCAGGCCCCAAAATGTAGGCTGCCATGCATGACAGGCATGTTGCAGGTGTAGTATCGGTCTGCTCTATTGAACTTAATTGCACAGGCTACATGTGCCGATAAGTATGCCTGGGGACAGATTGAGATGGATAGAACAGGGGATGAACAGAGCAAGGGTGAGGAGGAAATGGACAGAGAGAGGGGAGGATTTCTTGTTGCATGAGACAGATGGAAGGTGTAGTTGGGTGGAGGGCAGGTGGAAAATAAAGAAAGGGAGATGGTGATGGAAAGAGAGAAAGGGAGGAGGATATGGTCAGAGGGAGGGGCGGAGGAAGATATTGTCAGAGTGAGAGGGTGGAGGGAATGGTGAAAGAAAGAGAGGAGAAGATGAAGAGGGAGAGAGAGTAGGGAGGATGAGATAGACAGATAGAGGTAGGAGGATGAGGTGGACAGACAGATGGAGGAAGTGGTGGACACAGAGCAAAGGGGGAGGGAGAGTTTTTGTGGTTGTGACAAACAAGCCATGATTTTTCGAGAGGGAAGGTATAACGGCTCTTATTCTTGATGATTTGGTTTGATTTGTACTTGGCGTCGGCTAAAACTCGACGACAGTCGGTAGAGTGTTGAGATCGTTATCAAGTTACGTAGACGACGTTACACAAAATAACAGTGCTGAACCGAAATGTCGACGTGCGTGAGATATTTACTTCATCAAGAATCGTAATTAATCGTTCGTAATCGATGTTTAACTGATTAATGATGAAATATTAATGACAAAACCAATACAGTGACATGCACAACAAATTCCCTACAAGCTGGTCGTAATTTCAAGTATCTAAGAAATCGTAACAGTGGGCTTGTTATTTGAGTCAAAGATTCTACAAAAGCGCCGAGCGCTACAGTCAAATATTATCGCTGCGCGTAATTATTACTCGGGAGTTTCATGTCAATAATTTGATAGAATTTTAAATCACAAATGCACGACTTGGCACGAGAGGGTGTTTTATTGCACATCAGTCACTTCCTAACCGAGCCTTGAGAAGAAAACTTTCCCAGGTGTTGGGGGGATTTAAATTATATGCTTCGGACCTATCACTGGAGTTCCGTAAACCACTGGCTATTATGAATGAAACTTGTCTATCAGTGTTCGTTGCCTAAATCACTGTCTAAGTAATGTTTAGTTCAATTATCTAGTTAAAAGTTCACTTTATTCTAGTAGGTAAAAGTCCTCCGTTCGAATTCTAATGCCATGATATTTGAAGTCAGAAGATCGTATTACTGCGTCATAACAGATCGCAATTATTCAATCTCAAAAACAATCTAAGCGCGCCTACATGTACGAGCATTCAAATATATGACCTGCTTTGGCTAACTCTCGTAACGTAGTGACAATGCATTGAATTATCCTTAGTCATTACTCACGATTCCCAAAGAGTACTCACACGGAGTAATCTTTGGGATCGTTGGTTCTACTTTGCGAATGTTAATTTATGCTAATTTTGCGATTTATTATGATTTTGATTTTAATTTTACTGAAATTTAATCTTTCTTTCGTAGATTGCTAAATTGTCAAGTCTTAGATTCCTGATTTAATTACCTGTTACTGTCCTAATAATAGTGATACATGGAACTTCGTTCGCTTATTCACTTTTCTGGGAATTTGGGACTTGGGGGGAAATCTTTGGGGTATTGGGAGCTAATTTTTGATTTTTATTTCTCGTCCGAGGAAGTGGCATTACAAAGGGAAATCATTTCTTCGACGAATGGGGGTAGTAATTTCGAAGATTTGCTTAAAAATGTAGTCTGAAAAAAAGGGGTATTCAGCGTTTTCCACCAATTTCTTAGCTTTTACGATAAAACGTCATACATGCTCTACGCTGAGAACAAAAAATTTGTCACCTTAGATTTCACTTTAATAACATTGCTCTTTACAGCACCTTATGCCAGCTATCTTACTGCAGTGCTGTTTTCTGCAGTACAGCTTATTATCTATTAAATTTATAGCACTATGTTACTTTTGATTTAGTCGATTTAACCTGTAACTGGTGAGGTTGGGTTATAGATACCCAATAATTTCCATGGCCCTCATACTTCAATGGTGAAGGAGAAATGAAAAGTTTCTACATACATTGCAAAAGTAACTTTTATTGACATCTCTGAACAACTTTTGGCAGCAGAAAATTATTTGCAGTGAACAGAATAGACAATTTTTCAAATATATGTAAGTCCATAACAAATTTTGCAACATGTCTCGAAATACATATATCCGCAAATTTTTTATAAACAAATAAACCAAATTTGAATATTACAGTATAAAGCAATAATGAACCTTTACAAAAGCACATTATGTTTTGACAGGTTATTCCACACAGAAGAATTGGCAAGCCATTACTCTACGCAATCTCGGCATACAGGAATCGTGCAGGCTCCGCAAATCGGTACGTCGCAGCTGTTACAGACCTTTTTCGTTTTTCTGTCAGAGCCTGGTGGGCACTTCTTACACCTCACTTGTTTGCCGAAGTCTCGTCTGGCTTCACACGGAACTGGTATCTTGAGAATTCTGCTGATGTTTACTGCAATTCACGGGGCAAATGGTCGTTTTGAAGTCGACGATTCAGATGAGGGTCTACATAAAAGGCAATGATTTCTGGTTTCTGGATCAGCTGACTGGGTATGGTGCATTGAGGATACAAGTAGGATGGCCTTGCCTTTCTTTGGTACATGAGAGAGTAGTGTTGTCTCGTTTGTGAAACCATAGAGAGCTGCTCCTACTTCTCTTTCCTTGGCAGGTAAAAATTTTTTCGGTATTTCTTGTTTATTTTTTCGCAGTGTTCCTACGTATGTCAAGCCCCTTTTACATAGTTCCTGTACGAGGGCAATGGACGAAAACCAATTATCTGCTGTGATATTGCGGTTACTTCCGATAATGGGTTTGGTCAATTGCAACATTGCTTGAGTTGGCTTGGTAAATTTCTTCTCCTCATCAGCGAGTGTTTTGCCATTGCTATCCTTTCCGGGTAATTGTAGGCGTTCAGCAAGTAGTGGGTGGGTTTTTGCATCTGCCAAAGCCATTATTTTGAGTCAATATTTTCTAGGTTTGCTGGGGATATACATTTTAAAGCGCCATCGACCACGAAAGCCCACCAACATTTCGTCAATGCAAGCGTACATTCCAATTGAGTAACTAGCCATACAGTTTTTCATAAACTCTTGGAAAACCCATTTTATAGGAGCTGTTGCATCACATTTTTTCCTCACATATCTGTCTGAGGCGTCATCAAAACGTATACTGAGCAGGAACACCAAGACCCTCTTCAGTGACATTGTACAACGGAAAATATCACGACCAGTACCGTCGGTTGCAAACATAGCTTGAAGATCTTCATTATTATATTTGAAGATGGCTGTGAACATGAGACTCCCCAAAAAAAGCCTTGAACTCGATCAGACCCAAGTCTTTATAGTCAGTTCTTGTATCATCTGACAACTGTTCCCTCATGAGGGCCAATTTTTTATTGGTTTGCAGAATTATTTCATTGAGTATTCTCTCACTAAAAGGTAGCGTCCAAGCAGTCTGGGGTCTACAAATCTGACCATGGGCTTTAGCAGGGCCAATTATTCCCGGTAAATGTGAAACGATTTTATGTTTCCTTGTGCGAACATATGAAGCTGGAGGTTTTTTGGACCACATGAAACGGTTCTTCCCATAATACTTCTTTCGCAGGTATTGACGATTCTGCCTTTTTGAAAGGGGTTCGTTTTCATCTGATGACGATGTGTCTGTTTCAGAGGAATGTGGTGGTTGTAGTGAACTTGTTGATGATCCAGGAACTGTAGTATTAAGTATACCATGCACTTCATTCTCAGCTTCACATACTTCTTGCTCTGATTCGGTTTCATGGGCACTCTCGAAACCTTGTTCTATAACTTTTTCATCCCCACTACATTCACTCTCAAACTCTTCCAGTATAGATATCGCCCAGTCACCAAATCCAGGATCATTAGGTTTCATAGACCACCTTATAGATGGCATGTCAGCTGAAAATCGGAAAACGAGAAAATCTCAGGGTAACTAACGTGGTTATCAATAAGCAGAGTTTCTAGTAATAACGAATCAAATAAACTCACTGCTTTGATGAGAACTGCATCCAGGGTTATTATTTATCGCAGGAAACCTGCTAGATGCCATACTACCTATAAAATAGACTACGAGAATATTCCAAAAAAAGTTCCGCAACTGCTGAGGTTGGGTTAAAAATACCCAGTAACTTCAAAAAATCGCGTATAAAATCTAACAACTCACCGCTCTGTTGAGTACAGCGCTTCAGGCTGACTTACAACAAACTGACGTGAAGGTATAGGAACCAACACTGATGTACTCACGACAGTCTGGTAATAATGGGGCTTCAGAGATTTAGCTGGGTATCTGACACCCAGCATCACCAGTGAAAACATGCAAGTTTTGGATAACCTATAGCCAAAATTCTTATTATTAAACCAAGTTGTCTTAAAGTAGAAAGAGCAATAATCTTCTTCAAATCAAATTCAAAATTAGCGCACAATCTGGCCATAAATAGGTTACTGGTTAATATTCAAGCTTTACGTAGTAAACATCATAGAAAATTTCCCAAGCGACGCCGGACAGTGAGCACACATCTAATCTACACATCTAATCTGTGGACGGAGAGCCCACACGTCACAGTGCGCAGTCTCCGTGACGTCACGATGCGACCCGGCCAATCAGATGCCGTCCTCTGGGCTTAAACGTTGGAGCCCCGCCTGTTTCACAACGGTCAGACTTAGCCCCTGCCGCCAACGGTGGAGGGAGGCAGTCGTCGAAAGCTCGGGATTTTATCGGAATTCGACGTGGCAAGTTAACTGAGAACGCTTCACCCAGGAGGTATTAGGGATTTTCGGAGTCGCGCGCGTAGCACCACTCGACGCGGCTCGCCGGCTCTTGTGACGGGGGAATTAATTTGTGCACTAATTGGCTGGCAAAGCTCCTCTCGCCAGCCGGTGCGCCCGTTTTGTTTCCGAGGCGCAGGCTTTTGTTTCCGCGCTCCATTTTTGTTTGACAATTTTTTAAAGCCCCGCCCGCGGCCGTGGGCCGGCTTCCGTTCTGTGGCAATTACGTAACCTGCACGCCGCTTTCATAGGTGGGGTCGCGCGGACGTTGTTCTCTCCCGCTGTGTGATTTACGCCCCCTATATACACAAGCTCACCGGACGAAAAAATTAGCTGCCTCCAGGAGACATAACACATCCCACCACCTGTAGCCTCCGTGACGGCCCCAGTTCGTCGAGGAAGAGTTTTCCATGCCCAGGTAAAGCCACTCATTGATCATTTGATCCCGTAAGGCTACCGAGAAACGCATTTGAGATTGAGAGGAAAAAAATAAGTAGAGGAAAGGTGCCTAATATGAGACACACTTTTGTAAGCCCATTTGAAAGACCTAAAAGTAAGTGCAATTGTATTTTTTATGACGGTAATAATATCTTGCATTATTTAATTTTATCATACAGCTATCGTATTTGCGTCCGCAGCTCGTGGTCGTGCGGTAGCGTTCTCGCTTCCCGCGCCCGGGTTCCCGGTTTCGATTCCCGGCGGGGTCAGGGATTTTCTCTGCCTCGTGATGACTAGGTGTTGCGTGATGTCCTTAGGTTAGTTAGGTTTAAGTAGTTCTAAGTTCTAGGGGACTGATGACCATAGATGTCAAGTCCCATAGTGCTCAGAGCCATTTTTTTACCGTATTTGCAATAATAAACAATCTTTCAGAGTAGTTATTAAATCTTCACAAACAAGGCATTTCGTAGAAATGAGATCAAGGTTTCCTAATATGAGAGAGTAATAATATTTTGCTTCAATTATTTTATTACAGAATAATGACATATGAATATACAATTTCTACATGTTCATTCATTTCTGTTATCCTTCACTCATTTCACACTACTTAGGTTTATATTTACGGCATCCGGATCAAACAAAATTGTCTTCTGTGACACAGCAATCTTCATGAGCGCAGCGATAACATTTCGTGCACTGTGACCATTTCTCCCCGTGTTCGTCTTCAGAAAAGCGCCCAGCAAAGAACAGACACTCTGCGTCATTGTCATAACTGCTGTCTGAATCCCCACTGTCATTAAGATGGACATCGGATGCCGAGTCACTAGACGATTCTTCTGCTTTAAGTCTACGATTTGAAGATTTTCCACTCTTCTCCCAAAATAGCTTTCTGGCTGCTTTCTTAGCTTCAGCCTCTGATTCTTTTTCTGTTTCGATTCTTGCAATTGCTTCACGTAAGGAGTTGAAGTTAGTAACGCAGCAGAGCACGAACGCGATGTTTGACTTATTTGACTGTCTCCAGGTGGTTTTGCGATGTGTGGGGGAGGTCTGATGTCTGCCGGCCTGACATCTTGACCATGTCCATCAGTAGTTTTTCGTTTTTGGCATCTCTTTCTTGAAGAGGGTCAGCATGGCGATGAATTGAAAATTCATGTTCCCTATAGATGTTTCTGTTGCATGGGATGAGACCTGTTTTTGTGAAGGCATTCACATATGCTTCCATTTTTGCTGCTCGGTTGTAAGCTGCCCCAAATAACTTGGCTATAAATAATGGGGTGATAACATGACCTGGGTTACTTGCCAACCACGTTTCTATCTCTTGGGCATATTAGGTTTTCAAAGGCCCCATAAATCCGACGTCAAGTGGCTGCATTTTATGCGTTGAGTGAGGTGGCAGACATACGATATGAACATTGTTTTCACGTACTTTATCTAACACATCGAGATTCTTTGTGTGGGAATAATGCCCGTCAAGAATCAAAATGACAGGGTCATTTGAAGATGGCTTTACATGACTCAGAAAATGATCAAACCACTGAGTAAATATGTGAGTTTGTATGCAGCCACTTGGATGACTACAATACTACAATAAATGATAAAATATTGTTCTCTCATGATAGTATTGCGTAAATTACATATAAAAAGTCGTGAGAGTACGAGTTCCCCCAATATGCGATAGGTATCGTAATATGCGACACTGTCGGGTATTTGGAGCCCCATACTATCGCATATTAGGAATTTCGCCATCTTACAAAAAAGACACGCACTTGCTAACAACGTTCGTTGGAAAATGAACCTAATTGTCAATAATTGTAGGTAATATTGTCACAAATAACAACAATAAAAGAGTGCAGTAATATCCACTCACCTTTAAGCTGAAATATTGTCTTAACACCGATGTCGCAAAAACTCTAAACATGAGAAATTTTGTATCAACCTCTGCGTACTGTGTCCGGCTCAACTACGGCGTCCTACTCGCTGTGCCGTCGTCTGGCACACAACAGACGTGTTTACGAAACTCTCCACCAGAGTGCAACCCCTAACATGAGCACAGCTGGGGTGTTACATATTAGGGAACTGTTGCATAATAGGCACCTTTCCTCTATCGTAAATAACTGGTTTCGGTGAAACAAAGTCACCATCTTCAGATCTGTAATAAAATTATAATAAGTGCTACAAACTGTTACACAAATAACGCACCATTAATCCGTAGAAAAACAAAATGACAACATATCTTCATAATGGACATTACTAACATATTGCTTTCAAATAACTTCCGGCGATTCAGCCAGGTAACACTTTCAGCGACCGCCGACATTTCGGCGGCAGAACACCCCGCCATTTTCAAGGCAAACTGCAACGGACAGGCGGCGTACATGCAAATTTAAAACCTCGGTTCTCGGACTGAAGCAGGATAGATAACACACACACTGAACACTAGTGCCACCAAAGATGACCAAAGTCAGAGCTATCGACAGTGAGACTACGAATTCGCAGGTGAGGTAGCACTGACTCTGTCCCTCTGTTTTTTGAAAAGGGATAGAACCGGATTCCAAACAGAGTTTAAACAGAAACCTCCATCCCTGTTGCTCGCTAATTTAATCTCAACTGCCTCCCTAATAACACTGTCCCAATAGCTGGACGTGCATGCCAATATCTCGGTGTTATTATACAACATGCGGTGACCAGTATCCAAGCAATGTTCGGCAGTAGCAGATCTACTTGGCTGCTGTAATCGTGTGTGCCGTTTATGCTCAGTACATCGGTCCTCCACGGTCCTGATGGTTTGGCCAGTACATGCCACGCCGCAGCTACAAGGAACACGAGATACGCCCGCCTTAGCCAGTCCAAGATCATCCTTAACGGAACTCAAAAGTGCTCTAATTTTAGGTGGAGGTCGGAAAACACATTTCACATCGTATTTCCGTAAAATACGACCGATCTTGTTGGGCGTGTTTCCTACGTAAGACAAAAAGGCAGTAGATTTAGGTGTTGACTCAGAATTATCATCAATCACCCGATGTACAGTTGGTCGACAGCGCAACGCACGTTCAATCTGTCTATCACTATAACCATTTTGACGAAATGTAACTTCAAGATGGGACAGCTCAGCTGGCAAAGCCTCAGCGCCAGAAACGACATGTGCCCTGTGTGCCAAGGTACGAAGTACCCCTTCACGCTGAGCCGGATGGTGACAACTATTAGCCTGTAAGTACAAGTCGGTGTGAGTACGTTTCTGGTAGACTGCATGTCCCAATGATCCATCATCCTTCCTCCCAACCAACACGTCAAGAAAAGGGAAGGCAACCATTCTCTTCCTCCTCCATCGTAAAAAGAATGTTCGGATGGATCGAGATCAGATGTTCTAGAAAGACATTCAAATTCTCCTTACCATGAGGCCAAACAACGAAGGTATCGTCAACGTGTCTAAAGAAACAGGCGGGTTTCAAAGGCGCCGACTCCAATGCGCGTTCCTCGAAGTCTTCCATAAACAAATTTGCGATCACAGGAGATAACGGACTACCCGTCGCAGCTCCATCTATCTGCTCCTAATACTGGTCATTAAATAAAAAGTAAGTTGATGTCAACACATGCCGAAAGAGATTAGTTAATTCAGCACCAAACCTGGCCTCAATTAACCGCAACGAATCAGACAGGGGAACACGAGTGAAGAGAGAGACCACATCGAAACTCACTAAAATATCAGAGTCATTCAACTGCAGTCCCTCCAAACGACGTAAAAAATCAGCTGAGTTCCTGATATGATGTTCACACCGACCTACTTGTGGACTCAACAGAGAAGCAAGATGCTTGGCTACACGATATGTCGGAGATACACACAAAATCTTTCTGTCGAATTTGGAGGTATATAAACATGAGATGAACCATGCGTTGGCACTTACATCACAACTCGTCGAAACGTCGTTCCCGTAAAACAAAAGGCCATGTGCACCAGCGTGCCACGGGACTGTCAACAGCCAGTGGATGAGACGAACTGCCCACAAGCACAACAGGGGTCGCTGCAGTACGTGGAATCAGTCAGAAAAAGTACGTAGTTTAAAAACAACCACGATTCCAAATAGACATATATAACAGATTCTGAAATACACTCCTGGAAATTGAAATAAGAACACCGTGAATTCATTGTCCCAGGAAGGGGAAACTTTATTGACACATTCCTGGGGTCAGATACATCACATGATCACACTGACAGAACCACAGGCACATAGACACAGGCAACAGAGCATGCACAATGTCGGCACTAGTACAGTGTATATCCACCTTTCGCAGCAATGCAGGCTGCTATTCTCCCATGGAGACGATCGTAGAGATGCTGGATGTAGTCCTGTCGAACGGCTTGCCATGCTATTTCCACCTGGCGCCTCAGTTGGACCAGCGTTCGTGCTGGACGTGCAGACCGCGTGAGACGACGCTTCATCCAGTCCCAAACATGCTCAATGGGGGACAGATCCGGAGATCTTGCTGGCCAGGGTAGTTGACTTACACCTTCTAGAGCACGTTGGGTGGCACGGGATACATGCGGACGTGCATTGTCCTGTTGGAACAGCAAGTTCCCTTGCCGGTCTAGGAATGGTAGAACGATGGGTTCGATGACGGTTTGGATGTACCGTGCACTATTCAGTGTCCCCTCGACGATCATCAGTGGTGTACGGCCAGTGTAGGAGATCGCTCCCCACACCATGATGCCGGGTGTTGGCCCTGTGTGCCTCGGTCGTATGCAGTCCTGATTGTGGCGCTCACCTGCACGGCGCCAAACACGCATACGACCATCATTGGCACCAAGGCAGAAGCGACTCTCATCGCTGAAGACGACACGTCTCCATTCGTCCCTCCATTCACGCCTGTCGCGACACCACTGGAGGCGGGCTGCACGATGTTGGGGCGTGAGCGGAAGACGGCCTAACGGTGTGCGGGACCGTAGCCCAGCTTCATGGAGACGGTTGCGAATGGTCCTCGCCGATACCCCAGGAGCAACAGTGTCCCTAATTTGCTGGGAAGTGGCGGTGCGGTCCCCTGCGGCACTGCGTAGGATCCTACGGTCTTGGCGTGCATCCGTGCGTCGCTGCGGTCCGGTCCCAGGTCGACATCGATGTACTGTGGAGACCTCACGCCCCACGTGTTGAGCAATTCGGCGGTACGTCCACCCGGCCTCCCGCATGCCCACTATACGCCCTCGCTCAAAGTCCGTCAACTGCACATACGGTTCACGTCCACGCTGTCGCGGCATGCTACCAGTGTTAAAGACTGCGATGGAGCTCCGTATGCCACGGCAAACTGGCTGACACTGACGGCGGCGGTGCACAAATGCTGCGCAGCTAGCGCCATTCGACGGCCACCACCGCGGTTCCTGGTGTGTCCGCTGTGCCGTGCGTGTGATCATTGCTTGTACAGCCCTCTCGCAGTGTCCGGAGCAAGTATGGTCGGTCTGACACACCGGTGTCAATGTGTTCTTTTTTCCATTTCCAGGAGTGTATTTATAAAATATTTTTGATGACTTCTTCATGGCAGAATACCACTAAGAAACCCTGTACACCACATTAACGTTGCTTGCGCTATATCATTACAAAACTGCTGGTACCTTTTCTGGCAGTATCGCTAAGTCAAGCGACAAACATAGTAGCAAAAGAAAAAATAATGTTTTAAAAACGTATTGTAAGAAACAGAGCTTAGGCTGTATGCTAAAAAATTTTAGTAAATTATTAAAATCAAAATACCTCGGTGCCCAACCTAATATCTGGAGCTAGGGCAACCAGTTTGAAAATTATACAATTGTAGCTCAACGTATCGTATTTAGTGCACCAAAAAAATTATGTGGTGTTTTAGCCTATACAGGGCCACAAATACTGTGTGGGATACCAAAGGAAAACCGTCAAAAATAATGACAGTCTGCGACTTGGGTAGAGTACATGGACGTATGTAACCAAACAATACTGAACATGAGAAACCAAAATCCAATTCTGACTCACAAACCTACGAAACCTCATCCGTTGTATTATAATAACATAAGTTACGCACTAATATATAACTTAATGCGTAGGAATAAAGTAATGTAGCCAACCAACTGTCTTCATACATCAACTTACAAAAAGACTATCCAATGTGGATGGAGACTTGAATAACCCATAGGACACACCACAGACCCGGCAAAAGCCAAAATAATTAATAAAGAAGCTCCCCCTAATAAATCGTTTTATTACTCCATCGTAGCTCGAGGTTGCGTGCAGCACCAGTCAGCTGAAAGTACTGAACAACTAACGACGCCAGGTACCTAGCACCTGTGTGCAGCAGAGTAATACAACCTCGTATCTGAAGACACGAGGCCATAACATACTGAAGGAGAGTTAGCAAAATTGAGACATCGAACTGCCTATGCAACAGCGTATATTGCCTGAGATTAAATACGATATTAAGGGATACTCAATAACCTTTCTTTTATAGAGCAGTGAAGCTCAAGGCCTACGTTCCTCAGCCGGCCGGAGTGGCCGTGCGGTTCTAGGCGCTACAGTCTGGAGCCGAGCGATCGCTACGATCGCAGGTTCGAATTCTGCCTCGGGCATGGATGTGTGTGATGTCCTTAGGTTAGTTAGGTTTAAGTAGTCCTAAGTTCTAGGCGACTGATGACCTCAGAAGTTAAGTCGCATAGTGCTCAGAGCCATTTGAACCATTTTGAACCTACGTTCCCCAACGTAAAGTTGGAACTATAACAACCTAGTCATAGTTATCGGAGCTCGATGTCTATATCAGACCACTGTTAAGATCTGAAACATGGGCACTTTCTAGCAACTAAATACCATCTTGTGTCTGAAGAATAGGTCAAAGCTTCGCTACATATCTACATATCAAATATATCAACACTTACATGACACAGAACATCATTATTATTGTACAACATACACTGGAGGAATAATAATGAAATAACAGATACCGACTGCATAGAAACAGCATGCATTAGGAAATTACCTTCCTCTGCCCACAAAATGATCCGTAAAAGGATATTCAGAGGATTCAATAATCTGTCGTATATACAACAATGCAGCTCGAGAGTAACATTCGCCGACGTTAAGTGGAAATACCAAAAAACAGACGCATCAAATATGAAACTTATGACAACCTAGCTTCTGTGTACAACCGGATATTACAGTCCACTAACTAAGCGGTATAAAGAAGACAATCATACGTCCAAACCACAACCCAGTAAGCACTGAAGGATAGGGTATGAGAGATTTCCGCTTAGCGATGTCGGCTAAGAAGTTTTTCTTCTTCTAACTAATCACTACAGATCTCACCCTCCAGTTCAATACGAGTAAACTAATAAATACAAATTACATTAACAATGGAAAGGGTGTCCGTAATTAAACTTCCAGTTTGGAAAGTTTTGGGAATTTGTGGTAAGATCTTATGGGAGCACGTACTTAATCCTTGGCAACCACTTAGTATGCTGAATGCGAATCAAAGTCCGTGACGGCACCCAAAAACTTCTGTCACGTCACAACAACTGTTCAAAGGCAGTAATTGCACTAAAGGAGCATTATTCACCCTCCACTTCCAAGGGCCCCTCCATCTGCGATGGTCGATGCGGTCGAGCACTGTCACCTGTAAAAATGTAGCAATGACACAACACACACCTCAAAAGACCTGTGTATACTGGGAAGGAGTACAGTGTCTCAGCATGATCAACAGGTGGGTGCACCGTGTTCAAAGTCAGTACGGCCATGCAGCACAACGTAACACCTGGCCACCACAACGATAATGTTCGACAATCCTGGACTTACAGGATGTCCGAAAAGTCTTTCCCTGATTACATAAATTGATAACTCAGGCTAGATGTAAGATACAAATATGAAACTGGTGTCTAATTGTTTACAAACTATCAACGTTTTCTTCACACATCAGTAAACTTCCACATGAGTCATGGAGTGCACCAGAGGCAGTCCAAAGGTGAATGTTTGGTGCGCGCTATTGCACGATCGAATTATCGGGCCATTCTTGTTCGCTGAGGCTACCATCACATCTGCAGTGTATCCGGACATGTTGCAACTGTATGCTGTTCCTCAGCTGCTTCAGTATCACCCCGATGTCTTGTTTCAGCAAGACTGTGCACCGCCTCATTGGGGTTTGCACGTCCGTGCCTATCTCGATATGACCTTTCCTGGGCGATGGATTGGTCGTGATGGGCCAACAATTTGGCCTCCACGCTCTCCTGACATAACCCCATTAGACTTCTTTTTATGGGGTTATGTCAAGGACGAGGTCTACCGAACACGTGTACCAGATCTTGAAACCCTGTGGCAACGGATACCACAGTTGTTGAATCGATCCATCCAGTGATGTTGGCTAATGTGGAAGTTTACTGATGTGTGAAAAAAAAACTTTGATAGTGTGGTGTCACCGCCAGACGCCACACTTGCTAGGTGGTAGCTTTAAATCGGCCGCGGTCCATTAGTACATGTCGGACCCGCGTGTCGCCACTGTCAGTGATCGCAGACCGAGCGCCACCACACGGCAGGTCTCGAGAGACGGACTAGCACTCGCCCCAGTTGTACGGACGACGTAGCTAGCGATGCACACTGTCGAAGCCTCGGTCATTTGCAGAGCCGATAGTTAGAATAGCCTTCAGCTCAGTCAATGGCTACGACCTAGCAAGGCGCCATTAGCATTACATAGCAATTGATAGTTATCGTATGAAGCATGTCTCATCAAGAGCGATGTACCACAAGGATGGATTAAAGTTAAGTATTCCAGGAGCTATGTACTTTTCTTTATAGCATTCATTACGTATCCTGTTTCAGACCTATCTACTAGCCTGCGTGAGTTAACGCGTGCCTTTCGGCTACTTCCGAGTGGCGTGGCTGTCTTGTTACGCCACAACAGATAGTTTGTAAACAATGAGACACCAGTTCCATATTTGTATCTTACTTCTCACCTGAGTTATCAATTTATGTAATCAGGGAAAGAATTTTCGGACACCCTGTATATTCATATGGGTACAGGTGGGAATATGTAAAGCACGGAGGAACATTGTCGAACATGTTTTGGGTGTGTATTGTGTATTAAACCTGGTATCCAGAAACGACAGAGAGGCTTCGTCCCGCTGTAGCCCTCAGCGTTTCACAACCACACAACAGGCCACAGCAATCCACCCACTCCACCGCCGCCCCACACCGAGCCCAAGGTTATTGTGCGGTTCGTCGAGCCCCAGTGGAACCCCATCCCACCCCCCCACCCCCACCCCCCCACCCCCACCCCCCGCCCCGGGATTGTCTCATAACAGACGACTGTAATCTCAAATGTTTGGGTGGTAGAGTAATTAGGGGTTACAGTGTTTGCGTAGCAATCGGCAGCATAGTGTAACTACGGCTGAAAAGCGGAGCCAAGGGAACCAGCCCGCATTCGCCGAGGTTGATGGAAAACCGCCTTAAAAGCCGTCCACACACCTCGACACTAATCCGCCGGGCAGATTCGTGATGGGGACCGGCACGCCTTCCTGCTCGGGGAGAAGCGCGTTAGGCTGCGCGGCTAGCCTGGCGGGCTATGTTTTGGGTGGTCGAAGTGTTATTTTGTCAGGAGGCATAAAGTTGCATCGGCGTATTGACATCCAAAGCCTTGAACATGGTACAGTCACCGGTCAACGTTAATGTGACGCAGTGCTCCTTTCCCATATGCGCCTTTCCAGGGGTGTATTCGGCCGTGATGTCATTTTTGTAGATTACAATGCGCGAAGCTCTTGGACCGTTAAGTATTCGGCTAATTGGGAGGCCAGCACGTTCCTCCGACTTAAATGGCATGAAGCACGGGTCGGACGAATTGAGAAGACGTGCTATAGAAAGTCCACATGTACCAACGACCGTACACCACTTCCCAACCGTATTGGCGGAGGAATGGGGCGCCTAACCACAAGAACTCCGTACCAACCTTGTGTTCAGCATGAGAAAACGTTGCACAACATGCATTCCTGTTCGTGGTGATCCCACACCCCATTTAGAACCACGTCCCGCCTTTTGTAACGTCCCGGCTTAGAACAGGGAATATACAAAAAGGAAAATGGAGGGTGGCTCCTTCGATACATATGAAATGAAGTGATGCGGTCGTCGCCACATTTAAACCAAGTAAACGCGAAACTATAGCTGGTTACGAAACGCTACGGAGCGTGGAATGTCAGATCCTTTAATCTGGCAGGTAGGTTAGAAAATATAAAAAGGGAAATACAAAATCCAGTGGGGGTAATGCAGGAGTAGGTTTAATAATGAAGAAAAAATAGGAGTGCGTGTAAGCTACTGCAAACAGCATAGTGCAAGCATTATTGTGGCCAAGATAGACACGAAGCCCACGCCTACTACAGTAGTACAAGTTTATATGCCAACTAGCTCTGCAGATGATGAAGAAATTGATGAAATGTATGATGAGATAAAAGAAATTACTCAGGTAGTGAAGGGAGATGAAAATTTAATATTCATGGGTGTCTGGAATTCGATATTAGGAAAAAAGAGAGAAGGAAACGTGGTAGGTGAATATGGATTGGGGGGAAGAAATGAAAGATGAAGCCGCCTGGTAGAATTTTGCACATAGCATAGCTTAGTCGTAGCTAACACTTGGATCAAGAATCATAAAAGAAGGTTGTATACATGAAGAACCCTGGAGATACTAGAAGGTTGAAAGGTGGCTACACTGAGCCACAGCGCCAGAGATCGCTAGAGAGCATTGTTCCGCCGCCTCCACTGGCAGTGATTATTGAGATGTTGTGTGGGCAGTGCTTGTCGAGGACTCGTAGTAGTCAGTTCGTGTTCAGATGTGCTAGTAGAGAGTGCTTGCTGAGATGTGATACTGAAAAGTTCTTGTTGAGATGTGGTAATAGCGAGTCGGTGTGGAGATATATTGTAATGATTAGAGTGATTTTGGTCAATATATGAAGGTAACGAAACTTGATTTATTTTTCATTATTTCCATGTTTTAAATAATGCGTCATTACAGGTTCAGTCAACAAAGCATCTGGCTTGTGTTCTTGGATTAGAGTGTAATTCTGGTTCTCTTGAGTAATTATGGTATTTTTATTTTCTTTAATTAATTCAGTATAAATAATATTTAAAATTTCTTGTGTTGTTGAAGAAGAACCGTGCCAGATGCGTACGTTGAGTCATACTTCCACACACAGAACAGTTATACTTGTGCTTTGATTTCGTAGGTTTTATAGTTGCTGGGGACTTAATTAATTAATTGTGTTAATGAAAATTTCCATTTCATTCTTTGTTATTGTTCTATGCAGTCAGATAGCGTAATAATACTAGTCAGGGCCAACCGTTACGAGACTTCGTAATCGGACAGACAGCTACTAAAGCAAAAAATTAAAATTATTTTCATTATATATTAATTAAGCCCCCATGCACGTGGCGACCGCTGCTTCGGATCGTCCCTTGGAATTCTTCTGATTGTAAAAATAGTAGACAGTAGTATTGTTGTAGTAATTTGTAATTTAGTAATTGTAGTCTATTTTGCATGTGTAGATTTGGTAATTGTCATTCTTCTAATGGTATTTTTTTTCTCTGAATTTGATTGTTGTCTTGTATACGCGTTTGACGATTTAGTGCAATTATTTCAATTGTTCGTTAATCGTGTTTGAGGGAAACATTTCGAGTGAATGGTATTGTTGGAGATAGAGTCATTGTGTATAATTTCCGTACAGTGACGAGTTTTGTATGTTTTGTAAATGATTACGCGATCAATGAAATAGTCGAAAATGATGGATAGTGAGAATGACGAAATTGTTAACATGGCGAACTCGCCAACAGAGGAAAACAGTATGATGGATAATGAAGTGGAAAACAATGTAATAAGTCGGGAAAATAGTCCGGAACCATTTCAAAATTTTTCTCAATCAGAAAATTCACAGAATCCGAGATTAACGACAGAAGATTCTGAAATAGTATCGAACACAGATAGCTTTACAGCCATGACGAAAGAAGTTGGTTTCGCGGGAAATGTTGGGGGCGAAAAGAATTTCGAACCGGCTATTACGGAGCAGTTGATGAGTGCTATATTAAATTTGGGAGCACGAATGGAAACAATTAAAACAGAGATAGGAACTTTAGCAACACGGTTAGACTCACAGGGATCACAAATAGGAATAATTACAACTGGTATGGGAACAATGGAGCAGTTTCGATCTGAATTTAAAACAGAAATAGGGACAATTAAAACTGAGATGGGAACAATGGAAACACGGTTAGATTCACGAATAGGGACATGTTTCAAAAATATGAAAGATGAATTAAAGAAAGAAATCAGAGAAGAAGTACAACCGATTATGAATGCTCACAATAATAGATTAATTGCAGTAGAGATTAGACAAAGGGAACAGGATAGAGAACAGGAGGAAAGAGATCGCGTGATAGTACAAAAATTTTCAGAGTTAAATTTACAACGTGCACACGATAAGGAAGAAATATTTGAGAGAATCGAGGAATCCGTACCAAATGACAGATTAAATAACCTAACACAACAATATGGACAGTTAACTACCAAATGTGTCAATACTGAAACCCGAGTCGCGACACTTACGGAAGACGTAAGTAAACAGAAAGAAAAAATAGGTGACTTATCGGAAAGAGTTGAGGAGATTTCAGATAAATTGACAAATCTTAGTTTACATGGGGACAGAGATTCGGATGATACAGCTCCATTACCATTTGCAGAGACCGAAGAGTACCAGAACATAAATAAACATGTTGACAATCAGGGAAAATTTAATGAACGCGTTAAAAGGGAATTTGAGGCATTAAAAAAGCAAGTCAAACAAATTGAAGGCGAAATCGTAGGAAAAGACGGCAAAAGAAATTTAGAATCACAGATACCAGAGGGGTTTGAAGAAGATAATTTGTTTCATTTACGGACGCAACAAGAGAGCGCCAGGCGCGCGAACTTGACAATAATCGACATTCAAACTGGGACAGACGCGGTAGGTCTTTGTCGCCACGAGGCGAAAACTTTGACTATAAACACTTTTTGACTGTTCGGAAATTTAAAATCTTCCGCAATTCTAATAATGACATACATCCATGTGCATGGTTAGATCAATTTATGTACGCACTCCCACCAAATTGGCCACTAAGTCACAAACTGGAATTTATGTGTGGATATTTAGAAAACGAACCGGCGACGCGGATGCGCGCACTCATTAGAGATTGTAATAATCTGAATGATTTTTATCATGCATTTCTATCGGCATATTGGTCCGAAAGCACGCAAGACAGAGTCAAACACAGTCTTATTATGCAGCGTAATTTCAAACAGTCTGAGTTCCGCACGCCAGCGGAATATTTTGAAGACATGATTCGAAAATCAGTTCCTTTCCAACCCTTATAGCCCGACTGAATTAATTCGCATTTGTTTAACTAAGCTGCCACAATCCATAAGACAAATTGCTTTAGCTGGAAGATGTAAAGACGACATCGAGACTTTTAAGACTTTATTGCAAGAACTTGAGTATGACAACGACGACGGGACTTCTTGTAACTTTTTCAGTAACAGTAATTACGATAGATTTTCAGAGAAAAGGGATAGTGATCGGAACGGGCGTTATATGGGTAATTTTGAGAATGACAGACGTAACAGACAGGACAATAGATACCAGCCTTATGACAATAACAGACGTTCTAACAGAAATTACACAGACAATTATAATAACGGTAATTCGTACCGGAATGATCAATCATACGGAAACAGTAATCGGTATCATCAAGACAGAAATTATTCATACAATAATAGAAACTCTTACTACAGAAATAACCAGGGTAGTAGGTCTAACAATAATTTCAGAAGTGACAGTCGAAATTATACAAGAAGTAGTTATGCAGACAGAGAGGAAAACAGAAATTTTAATAACAGACACAACCAAGAATTTGCATCTAACAGACAGGAAGGACCTAATTGGCATCCTTCGCGTGACAGAAATTCAGAGAGACAAGTGGAAATAGTAGAAATTGATCCGCGAAATGTCGGGAATAATCAAAGACGTGACGCAAACAATCGACCATGACTTGCAGCTTCGGCTTCTGGCAGCAATATAGACGGTTCAGAAAGTAATGATACTACAACTTTACACTACGTACGCCTGGAAGATATGAGAGACATTTTGCTAGGCGAAAAGGAAAATAATGTAGACGCATTTTTACATCCTGTTATTGAAGTATGTGTGGGTAAGAATAAGTTCACTGCAGTTTTAGATTCTGGGAGCCCATTGAACGTCACTAGTGAATCAGTTTTTCGTATATGTGAAAGAACTATTGCCTGTCCTGTGTTACCTATTTCTAAAACTACAATTCGAGGAGCGATTTCTGGAAAAGGTGTGGAAGTTAAACAACAGACCAACCTAAATTTCATTTGTCAAGGATACGAATTGTCTGCTAATTTTATTATTGTTCCATTACTCAGTACACAGATTATATTAGGTATGGAGTTTCTTAACACACATAAGGCAATTTTGAACTTTAAAGAAGGAAGTGTGAATTTGACTGTTGCCGGAATGCCGAAATGTTTGAAATTTTTCGAGTGTTTAGCAAGATCTGAATCAAATACAAAATGTTTAAGGTTTCTTACTTCTGATGTTTTCGTTGAGCATTATGACGACGGTGTGTTTATTCATGACAATGACAATAGATACAGAGACGCGATGGAGGATATAATTAGTAGCGAAGAATTAATTAATGAAAAGGTTAAAAAAGCTGAAGTGCCAGATGACGTTGCAAGAGAAGAGCTGCACCATATTTTGACTTCACATGCTACAGTGTTTAGTCATCACACAGGAACTATACAAGGCTTACAATATTTATTTAAAGTAAAAGAACACACACCATTTCGCGGGAAAACGTACGCTATTCCTTTGGCTTACAGAGACAAGGTTAAGAATGAACTTCAATACATGTTAGATCAGGGCATTATTGAGCCAGCAGTCAGCCCTTATACCAGCCCATTACACGTTGTTCTTAAAAAGGATGGGTCAATTCGTTTGGTTCTGGATTCCAGACAGATAAATAATATTATTATTCCTGAAACTGACCGTCCACAAAATTTAGATGAACTTCTTCAACATTTCCATGGAATTAAAGTTTTATCCACGATTGATATGCGCGCAAGTTTTTGGCAAATAGAACTCCACCCTGATTGTAGAAAATATACTGCCTTTTTAGCCTTTGGTAACTGTTACCAGTTTCGGAAATTACCGTTTGGACTTACTGTATCTTCAGCAGCATTCATTCGTAGCTTAAATGAAATTTTACCTGTTTATCTTCGTGACAATATTACTTCATATGTTGACGATATTCTTATTGCTAAACATTCTTGGAGTGAGCACAACAAAATTTTGGATTCATTATTACGTATTTTTGCAAGAGTTGGCATTACAGTGAACTTGGAAAAATCTGAATTTGGTCGTTCTCAGGTGAAATTTCTCGGTCACATTATTTCTACAGACGGTATTCTTCCTGATCCAGAGAAACTAGATGTTATTCGTAATTATGCTGTTCCTTCTACAAAACGTGATGTTCGTAGTTTCCTTGGTGTCTGTAATTTTCTTAGACGCTTTGTTAGATTGGATCATTTGGCCACACCTCGTTTACACATTTTGGTCCCAGAAAATGCTTTCATAAATTACGAGAAAATTGTTACTTCAGTAATATGGAAAAACGTATTCGATCTGTTCTGGCCAAATGCAAATTATGTCAAAAGGCTAAGCCGCCAACAATTTCTCACAGAGCACCGTTGTTTCCTATCATTCCAGCGAAATTAAAGGAGATGGCTGCAGTTGATTTGTTCGGTCCAGTGGTTCGATCTACTAATGGTTTTGCGTGCATTTTTGTAGCAGTGGAATTGACATCAAAATATGTGTGTTTTACACCGTTACGCAAAGCAACAGCTCGTTCAGTATCTAATGCTTTCATCAAACATTTTCTTAAAGAAGTGGGTCATGTTGATAAGGTTATATCAGATAATGGATCACAGTTTCGCTCTAAAATTTGGCTTCGTACTCTACGGCGTCGTAAAATTAAACCAATCTTCATTTCATTTTTTCACCCTCAATCTAACGCTTCAGAAAGATGGATGAAGGAAATCAATAAATTGTGCCGTCTTTATTGTCATCAGAATCATAGAACTTGGGATCAGTATCTTCATATTTTTCAAAACATTCTGAATGAACTTCCTAATGACTCAACCTCTTTACCTCCTCTATTGATATTAAAAAATAAAGTACCAACAAATCGCATTTCTGAAATCGTTCCTTTTCCGCCTTCACGGAAACTGCGGCATTCTGAAGTTGTCAACCTGGCTCTACAAAATATTGCATCTGCGGCTGCTAGAAGAGAGAAATCAGCTAAACATCCTGGTCGTTTAAAAATCTTGTCAGTTGGCCAAAAGGTGTTAATTAAGTCTCATCGTTTGTCTCACAAAGGAAAAGGCTTGTGTCGCAAATTTTTTCTGCTTTATAACGGTCCATATAGAATTCGCAAAATTATACATGATAACACTGTTGAAGTAGAAACTCTTAAATCTCGACGCTCTAAGGGAATACATCACATATCTAACATTAAAATTTTTGTGGAATGACATACTTCTGAGAAACCAACAGTTGTACGTAAACACACGGAGAATGCAAGGATAACGCGCCGTGTTCCGGCGGCGGCACATACTCAAAGCAACAGTCAGTCTGCGCGCCGCACAAGGCAGTCGTTGACCGCAAACAATTACTTCCTACGTCACGCGCCAACAGCTGATCGAGCGCTCAGTGCGAATGCACTGACAGACGTAAACAAATACACAGTCTAATTTTCTCGGATTAAATTCAGTATAAAGCTATAGTGACTTGATAAATTATGTTATTAACGTTCAGCATTTTTCAGGATATGGTTGTATAAAATATTTAAGACTTTCAGGTAAATTCTGTGCGTGTCCGACGTTAAGACGACTTGCTATGGAGAAAATTTCAGGAAGAATGTAATTTCAAAAAAAAAAAAAAGGTAATAAACTAAAAAAGGGTAACTATTAATTGAGTTTATTTTTCAGGTAACATAATTCCACTTAGGTACGTACTTTAGACGTAATTTGCTGCTCGCGATTACGTGATTCATACTTTGTGCTAAATTTCATGTTCTATGAATTTACTAGTGAAGCGACGTGCTTGCGCACATTAACTGATTTTGACAATGATTGACTAATGAACAGGGTTGTTATTTGTATATATTATGCATTGCTTGGCTGCACTGCTTTGTCACTGATGTCATATTTTTTAATTATGTGCCTGCTGTGCTTATTTATTTAAATTGTAATTGTCACCTGATTAATTGTGCTGATATGGTTATGTATGTAGGTTACACTTTGTGATTTCTCTGCTTGCGCCTTCATGTTTACTTATTAAGATTACATATAAACATTTATTTGCTTATGCTGATATGATGCTAATGACTTGTTTATTATGTAAGATATATGGATTGCATATTTACACATTTCTGTTTTGTTGTCATAACTACTCTTCAATTTAGTATATAGAAATGCTGATATACTGTGTACAAATATAGAGTTTAGGTTACACTGTGGTATTAATTATAGATTGTTCGCTTGGCAGAGCCTCGTTGTAGGAATTGTGCTGCATCCACTTGTTGACATTCAGTTCTCTACTGGTATATTTACTCGCTATCGCATGTTTTGCTTATGCTCAGTGCCTTATATTTTTAAGATAAGAAAATGAACTGCTATAATTCGACGAACGACATGAGTACAAGAAACTTCATAGAAGTCACATGAGCTGAGGTTTTATGGAAGCTGTATAAATTTATGCTAATAGGAAGGAAGCTAACGACATGACATACCAAAACTAGGTTTAGACCATTGACAGTTATTACACTGCATTTTTCGTGAGCAATTGAAATAGGAAGTGACACTTGACACAAAAAATACTCCACATGTTTGCTTCTGCTATGATTCTTGAAGTGGTGTACACACTGTGAAATATTATGATCATTCACACTCCGTAATCGTACTTAATTACTGAGAGTTATTCGAACTAAGTCTGTTAGAGGTCATGTATGCATTTCTTTTATTTAATGATGGGCAAGGAACCAAAATGTATCTTATAATTTATAATGAGTAGAAAATTTGGGTCAGATGGATTACACAGAGGTTGTGTGTAGACACTGTGTCTTCGGATTGTATGGGATGATGAATTGAAGTTGCACTAGGATTTTGTCTGTACTTGTTCGAGGAGACTGACTAGAGGAAAGAGTTGTTATGGAAGTGAAATGATATTGGTGCTGAGGTTTATATATATCGACGTAGTGAAGAGGTATTATTGAAGTATTAAGATTAAGTGATGATTATTGGAGTTTTCGTGGACAAGAGGTAAGGTAAATGATATTGATGATAAGGTTTATATGTATCGACGTATTGAAGAGGTATTAGTGAAGTATTGAGATTATGCTGATGATTATTGGAGTTTTGGTGGATAAGAGGTAAAGTAAGTGAGGAGCATATTTTTTGTTGTTAGTCCATATGGAACAAGGAGGATGAAGATGGCAGACTAGAACACTCAAGTAGAAGGAAGATTGTCTACACACACACTTTGTCAAATCACAAAGCAGTATATACTTTTTTTTGAGAGAGGAAGCATTTGCATATCTTGGTACACTGACAGTTGTTCAGCAACCGTACATTTTGATCTGGCTTGGCAAACATTGGTCTTGACATGATGACTATGACGTTGACTTAACTATTATTGACTGTTATACATTGCTGCCACTACTACTTGGTACACATGATGAACATCAAATCTTGGACAGAGTTACATTTACACAGTTAACACTATTCAATTACACAGTAGTACTTAATGTGGATGAAAGATGAGTGGATGTGTTTTGTGTGTTTTCCTTTCCTAATCCTACCCACCTATCTCCTAAATATTATTTTAATTGTTGGTAGTGGCTTGCACTGACTCCCATAAATATTATAGGTTTACTGGTATTTGTGTATTGTAATAGTTAATAGGACAATTATCTGATATCATTTGTGTGTTTGTTATGATTTGTATGTTTAGTGTAAAAGCATTGTATGTGTATTCAAACTATTGTTCATGCCTGAACTGTCTGATTAGTGATGGTGCTGCACTTTTCAACATGATGTGTGACATTTAGTCATGTTTAATTTCTGCTGATGAACTGTGTGATCAGTGATAGTAAAAATTATGGACTGTTACTTGTACCTTTTCTACATGATTGGTGCCACTAGGACATGTTTAATTTCTGCTTATAAACTCTGATGAACAGTGTGATCAGTGATAGTGAATTTTATGGAACTGCTTCTACTGAAAAGATGTCACCTGTTGCTGTGTGCACCTGCTCAACATTGCTGGTGCCACTAATGGAACTGCTTATACTGAAATGGTGTTACTTGTTGGTGTCTGCACCTATTCAACATTACTGGGTGCCACTGATGGACTGTTTCTACTGAAATGATGTCACTTGTTGGTGTCTGCACCTGCTCAACATTGCTGGTGCCACTAATGGAACTGCTTTTACTGAAATGGTGTTACTTGTTGGTGTCTGCACCTATTTAACATTGCTGGGTGCCACTGATGGACTGCTTCTACTGAAAAGATGTCACCTGTTGATATCTGCACCTGTTCAACATTGCTGGTGCCACTGATGGAACTGCTTATACTGAAATGGTGTTACTTGTTGGTGTCGGCACCTGCTCAACATTGCTGGTGCCACTAATGGAACTGCTTATACTGAAATGGTGTTACTTGTTGGTGTCTGCACCTATTCAACATTACTGCGTGCCACTGATTGACTGTTTCTATTGAAAAAATGTTACTTGTTGGTTTTTGCACCTGTTGACCATTGCTGGGTGCTACTGCTGGAACTGTCAACTGCTTATTCTTGAGCTATGGAAAGCGTTTATGTGAATATTTGTATAAACTGATTTTTTGTGTATTACTGGTTGTGAAAAGTTATGAGACTCTTATCTGCACATATTCGTCATTGCTGACGCTATTGATTGAACTGTTTAACCACATAATACTTGTGTAAACTATTATGTAAAGTCACATGTATGAAAGAATTTGTATTGCTTACTGTATTTTATATATTAGGTTATTGAAAGGTCAGTGCAAAGCCAAAATTTTATCTAGTTATATGATATTTACGTATTAATATTATCCTTTATTTTTGTCTGTATTTTTTTGACGAATTTGGTGGTATTTTCACCACCAATGCTGGCAAAAATACCATCAAATTCTAGCCGTGGAGGAAGGGCATATGAAAGGTGGCTACACTGAGCCACAGCGCCAGAGATCGCTAGAGAGCATTGTTCCGCCGACTCCACTGGCAGTGATTATTGAGATGTCGTGTGGGCAGTGCTTGTCGAGGACTCGTAGTAGTCAGTTCGTGTTCAGATGTGCTAGTAGAGAGTGCTTGCTGAGATGTGATACTGAAAAGTTCTTGTTGAGATGTGGTAATAGCGAGCCGGTGTGGAGATATATTGTAATGATTAGAGTGATTTTGGTCAATATATGAAGGTAACGAAACTTGATTTATTTTTCATTATTTCCATGTTTTAAATAATGCGTCATTACAGGTTCAGTCAACAAAGCATCTGGCTTGTGTTCTTGGATTAGAGTGTAATTCTGGTTCTCTTGAGTAATTATGGTATTTTTATTTTCTTTAATTAATTCAGTATAAATGATATTTAAAATTTCTTGTGTTGTTGAAGAAGAACCGTGCCAGATGCGTACGTTGAGTCATACTTCCACACACAGAACAGTTATACTTGTGCTTTGATTTCGTAGGTTTTATAGTTGCTGGGGACTTAATTAATTAATTGTGTTAATGAAAATTTCCATTTCATTCTTTGTTATTGTTCTATGCAGTCAGATAGCGTAATAATACAAGTCAGGGCCAACCGTTACGAGACTTCGTAATCGGACAGACAGCTACTAAAGAAAAAATTAAAATTATTTGCATTCTATTTTAATTAAGCCCCCATGCAAGGTTTCGGATAGATTATATAATGGTAAGACAGAGATTTAGGAACCAGGTTTTAAATTGTAAAACATTTCCAGGGGCAGATGTGGACTCTGACGACAATCTATTGGTTATGAACTGTAGATTAACACTGAAGAAACTGCAAAAAGGTGGGAATCTAAGGAGATAGGGTCTGGATAAACTGACTAAACCAGAGGTTGTACAGAGTTTCAGGGAGAGCATAAGGGAACAATCGACAATAATGGGGGAAAGAAATACAGTAGAAGAAGAATGGGTAGCTCTGAGGGATGAAGTAGTGAAAGCAGCAAAGGATGAAGTAGGTAAAAAGACGAGGGCTAGTGTAAACCCTTGGGTAACAGAAGAAATATTGAATTCAATTGATGAAAGGAGAAAATATAAAAATGCAGTAAATGAAGCAGGCAAAAAGGAATACAAACGTCTCAAAAATCAGATCGACAGGAAGTGCAAAATGGCTAAGCAGGGATAGCTAGAGGACAAATATAAAGATGTAGAGGCATATCTCACTAGGGGTAAGATAGATACTGCCTACAAGAAAATTAAAGAGGCCTTTGGAGAAAAGAGAACCACTTGTATGAATATCAAGAGCTCAGATGGAAACCTAGTTCTAAGCAAAAAAGGGAAAGCAGAAAGGTGGAAGGAGTACATAGAGGGTCTATACAAGGACGATGTACTTGAGGACAATATTATGGAAATGGAAGAGGATGTAGATGAAGATGAAATGGGAGATACGATACTGCGTGAAGAGTTTGACAGAGCACTGAAAGACCTGAATCAAAACAAGGCCCCGGGAGTAGATAACATTCCATTAGAACTCCTGACGGCCTTGGGAGAGCCATTCCTGACAAAACTCTACCATCTGGAGAGCAAGATGTATTAGACAGGCGAAATACCCTCAGATTTCGAGAAGAATATAATAATTCCAATACCAAAGAAAGCAGGTGTTGACAGATGTGAAAATTACCGAACTATCAGTTTAATAAGTCACAGCTGCAAAATACTAACGCGAATTCTTTACAGACGAATGGAAAAACTGGTAGAAGCGGACCTTGGGGGAGATCAGTTTGGATTCCGTAGAAATGTTGGAACACGTGAGGCAATACTAACCTTACGACTTATCTTAGAAGAAAGATTAAGAAAAGGCAAACCTACGTTTCTAGCATTTGTAGACTTAGAGAAAGCTTTTGACAACGTTAACTGGAATAATCTCTTTCAAATTCTGAAGGTAGCAGGGGTCAAATACAGGGAATGAAAGGCTGCTTACGATTTGTACAGAAACCAGATGGCAGTTACAAGAGTCGGGGGGCACTAAAGGGAAGCAGTGGTTGGGAAGGGAGTGAGACAGGGTTGTAGCCTTTCCCCGATGTTATTCAATCTGTATATTGAGCAAGCAGTAAAGGAAACAAAAGAAAAATTCGGGGTAGGTATTAAAATCCATGAAGAAGAAATAAAAACATTGAGGTTCGCCGATGACATTGTGATTCTGTCGGACACAGCAAAGGAGCTTGAAGAGCAGTTGAACGGAATGGACAGTGTCTTAAAA
This sequence comes from Schistocerca nitens, assembly GCF_023898315.1. Classification (NCBI taxonomy): domain Eukaryota; kingdom Metazoa; phylum Arthropoda; class Insecta; order Orthoptera; family Acrididae; genus Schistocerca; species Schistocerca nitens. Next base: position 175,105,115 of record NC_064623.1, read on the forward strand.
GGAGGATATAAGATGAACATCAACAAAAGCAAACATAATGGAATGTTGTCGAATTAAATTACGTGATGCTGAGGGGATTAGATTAGGAAATGAGACACTTAAAGTAGTAGATGAGTACTGCTATTTGGGAAGCAAAATAACTGATGATGGTAGAAGTAGAGAGGATATAACATGTAGAGAGACAATGCCAAGGAAAGCGTTTCAGAAGAAGAGGAATTTGTTAACATCGAGTATAGATTTAAGTGTAAGGAAGTCTTTTCTAAAAGTATTTGTAGGGAAGTGAAACATGGACAATAAACAGTTTAGACAAGAAGAGAATAGAAGCTTTCGAAGTGTAGTGCTACAGAAGAATGCTGAGCCGGCCGAAGTGGCCGTGCGGTTAAAGGCGCTGCAGGCTGGAACCGCGAGACCGCTACGGTCGCAGGTTCGAATCCTGCCTCGGGCATGGATGTTTGTGATGTCATTAGGTTAGTTAGGTTTAACTAGTTCTAAGTTCTAGGGGACTAATGACCTCAGCAGTTGAGTCCCATAGTGCTCAGAACCATTTGAACCATTTTTAGAAGAATGCTGAAGATTAGATGGGTAGATCAATTAACTAAGGAGGAGGTACCGAATAGAATTAGGGAGAAGAGGAATTTGTGGCACAACGACTAAAAGAAAGGATCTGTTGCTAGGACACATTCTGAGGCATCAAGGAATCACCAATTTATTATTGGAGGGTAGTGTGGAGGATAAAATTCGTAGTGGGAGACCAAGAGATGAATACACTAAGCAGATTCAGAAGGATGTAGATTGCAGTAGGTACTTGGAGATGAAGAAGCTTGCACAGGGTAGAGTAGCATGGAGAGCTGTATCAAACTAGTCTCTGGTCTGAAGGCAACAACAACAACAACAACACCTTAGACAGCTGATTCCAAGAGATTCGCAGTAAGTAAATTTATTTCGAATTAACATAGGTATTACTTTAAATGAAGACAGCAGCATTCATTAAAGTTTAATTTATGCAAATGTTTTAAACTAGGCATACACCTATAACTTCGATCTGATATTCACTGAAGAGCTGAAGAAATGGGTACACCTGTTCAATATCGTGAGAGCGCTCGCGAGCACGCAAAAATGTCGCATCACGACGTGGCATGGAGTCGACTAATGTCTGAAGTATTGCTGGAGAGAACTGACATCATGAATCCTGCAGAGCTGTCCGAGAGATTGGTGAACTCTTCTGGGCAGCACGTCGCAAGGCACCCCAGATACATTCAATAATGTTCATGTCTGGGGAGTTCGGTGTCCATCGGAAGTGTTTAAACTCATAAGAGTGTTCCCGGAGTCACTCTTTAGTCATTCTGGATGTGTGGAGTGTCGCGTTTTCCAGATTTAATTACCGAAGTCCATCGGAATGCACAATGGACATGAATGGATGCATGTGATCAGACGGGATGCTTACGTACCGTGTCACCTGTCATCGTCGTATCAACACGTATCAGGAGTCCCATATCATTCCAATTGCACACGCCCCACACCATTACAGAGCCTCCAACAGCTTCGACTGCTGACATGCAGGGCCCATGGTTTCATGAGATTTTCTCCATACCTGTACACGTCCAACCGCTCCGTACAATCTGTAACGAGACTCGTCCAACCAGGCAACATGTTTCCAATCAACAGTACAATGTCGGTGTTGACGGGCCCAGGCGAGGCGTAAAGCTTTGTGTCGTGCAGTCAGCAAGGGTATATGAGTGGGCCTTCGGCTCCGAAAGCCCAGGTCGATATTGTTTTGTTCAATGGTTCGCACGTTGACACTTGTTGATCGCCCAACATTGAAATCTGCAGCAACTTGCGGGAGAGTTGCACTTCTGTCACGTTGAACGATTCTCTTCAGTCATCGTTGGTCCCGTTCTTGCAAGATCTTCTTCCGGCCGCTGCGATGTCTGATATGCGTAATTTTACCCGATTCCTGATATTCATGGTACACTCGTGAAATGGTCGTACGGGAAAATCGCCACTTCACCGCTGTCTCTCACTGTACGCGCGCCGACTATAACGCCAAGTTCAAACTCACTTACATCTTGATAACCTGCCACTGTAGCAGCAGTAACCAATTTGACAACTGCGCCAGACACTTCTTGTCTTATATAGGCGTTGCCGACCGCAGCGACGCAGTCTGGCTTTCTACTTATCTCTGTATTTGAAAACGCATGCCTATACCAGTTTCTTTAGCGCTTCAGTGTATTACGTAATATGAGAAATATTCATTTAACGAAAGACAACTGATAAGTCTCGAAAAGAAACTCTTGAAGGGTTTTGTCCTAAATAAGAGACATGTTCCGGCTTTCCCATATGTAACTGTCAGTGTGGAGTGGTGTGAAATGTCGTCTTCTTCAGCATTGTCTTCCAGCAGTAAATACAACAATAAATGGCGACCACTAATTTGAGAAACGTGCGTCTCTTTGCACAAACTTCTCACGACTGAGCTCCAGGGTACTTGCAGGAGGCGCTGTCAGACAGCGCAATCAAATAAAATTTGTTAACTTCTTTCTCCTGAATGTAGCGATATGTGGCTTTTCTTCCGACTTTAAAAACAATTTCAATATGTTAGCTACATTTAATACCAGCAATGTATCACCTAAAATGAACCGTACACAAAGTAGCCACTGCCCACATTTTCCCCTGTAAACCACAGGAATTTTATGCTACAGAGTACTAGGAAATTGAGTATCACAGTAACTATGACCAACAGCGAAAAAAAGCAGTTCACCATCGAGCTGTGCTATGAGACTATAAGAGGCGAAAGAAATTAATCTTATGTGGCAAGTAGTTTCCTCAGACTCGAATGGCAAGTATTATATACCGTAGTGAAAAAATTTCGCCAATACGAAACAATTCATTTTTAATTTTTTAAAGGAAAAGGAGTACTTCTGAAAAATTAACTGCAAGAGTTGATGTAGTTTTCTTCATTTACATAGAGTATTTTTTATATTTTAACGAGCTTTTATTGTTTGCAGCAACAAAATCGGAAATCTCGCTTCTCTCATGTACTACTATCAAGCGCTTGGTGGGAATCGCTTTCTACTTTCCTGTGGTCTTTTCTCTTACTGCTGCTCGTTATGTATTTCTAACTTTACCAGTACATTAAGCGAATGTTAACATATCCCCTCACTTTGGCTTCAGATTCAGCTATTTACCCGTTTTCAAACAGGCAGACTTCGCGCAGTTTTCTTTTCTTTTGTTGTTGATTGCTCCTCCGATGTCTGGAGTGAACAATAGGGGGGAAAGACATCTCTGTCTTACACTTTTCTTAATCTGAGCACTTAGTTCTTGGTCTCCCACTCCTATTGCACCCTCTTGTTCCTTGTACATATGGCATACTACCCGTCTTTCCTACAGCTTAGACTATTTTTCTGAAAATTTGAAACTACTTCCACCATTTTACAGTGTCGAACGCTTTTTCCAGGTCGACAAATCCTATGAACGCGTCTTGACTTTTCTTCAGTCTTGTTTCTATTATCAAACGCAGCGTGAGAATTGCCTCTCTGTTGCATTTACGTTTCCTACAGCCTAACTGCTAGTTATCTCACACATCCTCAATTTTCTTTTCCATTCTTCTGTATATTATTCTGGTCAGCAACTTGGATGCATAACCACCTGAGCTGATTCTACCATAATCTTCGCACTTTTCCGCTCTTGTAATCTTCGGAATTGTATGGATGACGTTTTTCCGAAACTCAGATGGTATATCGTCAGACTCGCACATTCTACACACCAACGTGAATCGTCGTTCGGTTGCCAGTTTCCCCACTGTCTTTAGAAATTCTGATGGAATGTTGTCTATCCCTTCTGCCTTATTCGATCGTAACTCTTCCAAAGCTCTTTTACATTATGATTCTAATACTGCATCCCCCATTTCTTCTATATCGACTGCTGTTCCTTCTCCCACCCCGTCGTCAGACAAGTCTTCCCCCTAACTGACGCCTCCAACGTACTCTTTCCATCTATCTGCTCTCTCCTCTGCATTTGAAAGTGCAATTTCCCATTGCACTTTTAATATTACCACCCTTGCTTTTAATGTCACCAAAGGTTCTTTTGATTTTTCTATACGCTGAGTCAGCCTTGACAGTCATTTCTTTTTCGATGTCTTCACATTTTTCCTGCAGCCATCTCGTCTTAGCTTCCCTGCACTTCCCATCTATTTCATTCCTAAGTGACTTGTATTTCTGTATTCCTGAGTTTCCCCGAACATTTTTGTACTTCCTTCTTGCATCGATAACCTGAAGTATTTCTTGTGTTGCCTATGGTTTCTTCGCAGTTACCTTCTTTGGACCTATCTTTCTATCCAGCTTATGTGACTGCCATTTCAGAGATGTCCATTGCTTTTCAGCTGAACCGCCTTCTGAGCTGTTCCTTATGGGAGTATCTACAGCCTCAGAGAACTTCAAGCGCATCTCCTCATTCCTTAGTACTTCCGTATCCAACTTCTTTGTGCACTGATTTTTCCTGATTGATCTTTCAGACTACAGCCTACTCTTCATCACCGTTAAACTGTGATCTGAGTCTACATCCGCTCGTGGGTACCCCTCGCAATCCAGTACCTGATTTTTGAATCTCTGCTTAACCATGATGTTGTTGTTGTTGTTGTTGTGGTAGTCAGTCCTGAGACTGGTTTGATACAGCTCTCCATGCTACTCTATCCTGTGCAAGCTTCTTCATCTCCCAGTACCTACTGCAGCCTACATCCTTCTTACCCTGCTTAGTGTATTCATCTCTTGGTCTCTACGATTTTTACCCTCCACGCTGCCCTCCAGTACTAAATTTGTGATCCCTTGATGCCTCAGAACATGTCCTACCACCCGATCCCTTCTTCTTGTCAAGTTGTGCCACAAACTCTTCTTCTCCCCAATTCTATTCAATACCTCCTCAATAGTTATGTGATCTACCCATCTAATCTTCAGCATTCTTCTGTAGCACCACATTTCGAAAGCTTCTATTCTCTTCTTGTCCAAACTAGTTATCGTCCATGTTTCACTTCCATACACGGCTACACTCCATACAAATACTTTCAGAAACGACTTCATGACACTTAAATCTATACTCGATGTTAACAAATTTCTCTTCTTCAGAAACGCTTTCCTTGCCATTTCCAGTCTATATTTTATATCCTCTCTACTTCGATCATCATCAGTTATTTTGGTCCCCAAATAGCAAAACCCTTTTACTACTTTAAGTGTCTCATTTCCCAATCTAATTCCCTCAGCATCAGCCGACTTAATTCGACTACATTCCATTATCCTCGTTTTGCTTTTGTTGATGTTCATCTTATATCCTCCTTTCAAGACACTATCAATTACGTTCAACTGCTCTTGCAAGTCCTTTGCTGCCTCTGACAGAATTACAATGTCATCGGCGAACCTCAAAGTTTTTATTTCTTCTCCATGGATTTCAATACCTTCTCCGAATTTTTCTTTTGTTTCCTTTACTGCTTGCTCAATATACAGATTGAATAACATCGGGGATAAGCTACAAGCCGGCCGAAGTGGCCGTGCGGTTAAAGGCGCTGCAGTCTGGAACCGCAAGACCGCTACGGTCGCCGGTTCGAATCCTGCCTCGGGCTTGGATGTTTGTGATGTCCTTAGGTTAGTTAGGTTTAACTAGTTCTAAGTTCTAGGGGACTAATGACCTCAGCAGTTGAGTCCCATAGTGCTCAGAGCCATTTTTGATAAGCTACAACCCTGTCTCACTCCCTTCCCAACCACTGCTTCCCTTTCATGCCCCTCGACTCTTATAACTGCCATCTGGTTTCTGTACAAATTGTAAACAGCCTTTCGCTTCCTGTATTTTACCCCTGCCACCTTCGGAATTTGAAGGAGAGTATTCCAGTCAACATTGTTAAAAGCTTTCTCTAAGTCTACTAATGCTAGAAACGTAGGTTTGCCTTTCCTTAATCTACCTTCTAAGATAAGTCGTAAGGTCAGCATTCCCTCACGTGTTCCAACATTTCTACGGAATCCAAACTGATCTTCCCCGAGGTCCGCTTCTACCAGTTTTTCCATTCGTCTGTAAAGAATTCGCGTAAGTATTTTGCATCCGTGACTTATTAAACTGATAGTCCGGTAATTTTCACATCTGTCAACACCTGCTTTCTTTGGGATTGGAATTATTATATTCTTCTTGAAGCCTGAGGGTATTTCGCCTGTCTCATACATCTTGCTCACCAGATGGTAATGTTTTGTCAGGACTGACTCTCCCAAGGCTCTCAGTAGTTGTAATGGAATGTTGTCTACTCCTGAAGCCTTGTTTCGACTCAGGTCTTTCAGTGCTCTATCAAACTCTTCACGCAGTATCATATCTCCCATTTCACCTTCACCTACATCCTCTTCCATTTGCATAATATTGGCCTCAAGTACATCGCCCTTGTATAGACCATCTATATACTCCTTCCACCTTTCTGCTTTCCCTTATTTGCTTAGAACTGGTTTTCCATCTGAGCTCTTGATATTCATACAAATCGGAATTATTCCCGTATCTTCCGGTCCTCGCCAAGTATACCTCCTCCTCTTGTGATTCTTGAATTGAGTATTGGCTATCACCAGCTGAAATGTATTGCAGAACCCAACTAGCATCTTCTCTCTCACTCCTTGTGCGAAGTCCAGATTCTCCCGTAACCCTTTCTTCTACTCCTTCCCCTACAACTGCATTCCAATACACCATAAGTAATAAATTTTCATCTCTCTCTACGTCCTGAATATCATCGTATAGTTTATCTATCTCTTCATTTTGGGTTTGCAACTTCGGCATGTATACCTGAACTATTATTAGCGCTGTTGGTTTCCTGGATATTCTGATGAGAACAACTCTATCACTAAACTGTTCACAATAACTCACTCTTTGCCCTACCTATCAATTCATAACGATTTCTATTCCCATTATACATTTTCTGCTGTTGTTGATATTACAACATACTCATCTGACCAGAAATCCTTGTCCTCTTTCCTTTTCACTTCACTGACCCCACTCTATCTATATTGAGCCTTAGCATTTTCCTTTTCAGATTTTCTAGTTTCCCTACCAAGTTCAAACTTATGACATTCCACACCCCGACTCGTAGAACATTACCCTTCCGTTGGTTGTTCGATCTTTTTCTCATTTTCAGCTTCGCCTTGGCAGCCCCTCCCGGAGCTCCGAATAGAAGGCTACTCCGGAATACTTTTACAGTGAACTTTTTCAATCGTAGCCCATTTAGGAGCATGGGTTTCAACCGAATTTCCATTCTCTATAAACCATGTGCTGCGGTCCGGGGGACCACCATAAATCGCTGTGTGTTCATTGTATTTGAATAAAAACGTATTTGAATAAAAATGTCATTTCTGTTCGCCTCATTGCGCATTTCTTTCGGTTACTTTCTGTTCTCTGCAGTAGTTTTTTCTACGTATGGTCGAAGTTTCAACGAGCTTTGTCGCTGACAGTGACCCATCATGCGAAAGTCAGAAATTGGTACAAATAATGAAAATTGTAAATTTTAAAGTATTATCCAAGACCATAAGCGATATGTCGATTACAAAGATGTAAGGATGTGCGTGTGAAAGAACGCTGCGAGGCAGCTATCGCTGAGGCATGGAGCTTACGTTAGGTCACGAAGTGGTAGGCAGTTGCTGCTCAGGATTAGAATGAGAAGTGCACCAGAGGCAGGCAGTGTCTGCTGCAGTGCTCCGGACTGGGCAGTCACTTAGTATTAAATATTCAGTGTAATAATTACAGTGCTGTGTATTAATGATTTATGGAAGAAGTGAGAATTGATGTAAATTAATTAAGAAAATGCTACAAATATTATTATGAAATTCTGATGAAGAATCTTTCTACATATTGTTACATCGATCTACAATAATGTAATCAATATCCATATATTTATGCGCTTTTACTGTAGAACAAATTTTAATGAGACTAGCTTTGTACATAAGCCCGTTTTTCATTGTATTTTTTTGTAAAGATAACTTGTTTGCATAAACGTAATTTTTATGATATGGCGTAACAATTGCAAGTCAGTTTCACAACATAGTAAGATTTTCAAGTAAGATATTACAGTCATTCTCATCAGGTCACGTTCCGCCTCCCAATTCCACGTCGTTTTTATCTAAACAAATTGTAAGTGGGTCTCAGTCAAATATCTTGTATTTTGGGTTTTGCAACTGTAGTTAGTTCAGTAACGCTAAGATCGGAACAACGCATTATCCAAGGCGACACTTATTTCACACAGTTTATTGATTTTCGTACAGCGACCACTTTTGTACTTATTCAGATTTACAGGGCCGTATTAAGATCGAGTAGATCTGAATGTAATTGTCTGTTATTTATCATTATCGCACACAGATTTTAATTAGTTTGAGTTTACTGGTATTGCTTTCTTGTTATTAGACAGATTGTTTAAAACAGGGTAATGTAAATACACAGATACGCGTAATTAGACATACAGTCAGCACACCACGTGACACACCTGTTCTTTGTTAGACATAAATCTCACACCTTACTTTAGACATGTACGTACTGTAAGGTGGCGTGGTCTCCAGACTATCACTTCTTACGTATTCCAACCTCACCATCGTATTTTGCGTATCAAGACGTTTCATTCGAGCCCAAACTCGATAGGATTGAGTCAATTTTACATATTTCCTTTTAATCGATGTGCAGATCAAATAAATAAATCGCAAGTGCGCACCGAGATTAAAAAGTCAAGGCTGGCGTACACAATCATTCAAGACACGATGGCCAAAGGAGTTTTTGTTCGACAGAGGAAACCAGCCCACTAGAAAGGCCGTAGGAGGGTGAGTTAGCATGCAGCTGCGCCGGCCGGCCGATTGCCCACAGACCAAAACAGTTTTTGCCAGAGAAACGAGATAATGGCCTGCGTGTTCAGCTTAAAAGCAAAACCTGCTGTATTGTTTGGGGGAGCCCCAGCATACTCTTTTTTTTATGGACCTAGTGGGCAGTTTCAGAGTTCTCAAAAGTGAACAGTAAACGCCTAATGCAGATGCTATATATTTCCGGATTGGTCGGCTTAGACGGAGCTCCATTCTCCCGTTTGTAAGAGTAATGCTGATTGATGGACTATTTCTGACGCAATGAACCGGATGAGTGAGGGAAAGACAGTGGATGATATCCCCTTTCGCTTTTTGCGTGGAGGGAAGTTGTTCCGGTGACGCTCTTGTAGCAGGAACACGTAGCGGGAGCGAGTGCGCTCGTGCGTGTACGCAGAGAGCGAGGAACAAAGTCTCTACTCAGTTCTACACTGAGAGAGCTCCACTGTTGCCAGCGAAACGGAGTGATTATTGAGTTGCTTGCGATTAAGTGTTTGTTCACTGTGTTGGCTGCGACACTTTATGTGCGGTGTCAACACAGACAGAGTATTAGTTAGCGCCTGCGAGCGAACATTGAGTGGCATCGCGGTGGACCGGTTATCTGACCGGTGTATCGTGCCAATAGTTAGACTAGGGGCAGATAGGAGTCCATGACTTCGTCAATGCATAGTGAGAGTTCAATTGACGAAGGTCAATCCAGATAGAAAGAGATAATTTTGTTATTTTTCAGTCATTACAGCTCATGGTATTGTGCGCTACACCCACACACTGACGGTACAAGTTACTCTCGTCCTCAAGTTCTGCGCAGCTGCGTATGCTGTTGGCTAAATAGCTGAGCAGGTAGAGGACATAAAAATGCAATGAACAATAAAAAGAGCTGCCTCCCTCGAGGGCGTCTCCTACCCTGAAGAAAATTCGCGGTTCGAATGCTGATTGGTGTCTGCAATGCATCCCCTTATCGGATACCGGAGACGAAGTTGGGGACCCCCAGGCACCCAATAGAGCCAACTTCCAGGCCAGAGGCGGCCAGCGCAGTACTGGCGACCCCTCGTGCCCCACGACCTCTGGTGGGAGGCATGGGATGTGAAAGGATAGAACCACTTACACACTCCGCAATACTCACCATGGAGTGTAGCGGCAGATGCGTTCTTCAGACTATACAGCGGTACTTTTCAAAGAACTTACCGATCTCGCTCCTCCAGCTCATCTAGAGTTTTTGGTTGTCTGCACTGAACGTCCTCTTTCGCCTAGCCCTGGAAGAAGAAGCCGCAGAGGTGAGTTAAACACCCCTCGCTGACCGATGCTCTGTCCGAGCACCACAGAACAACAAAATAAGAGAAGCGCAACTCCCGTGTTAAAAGAGGGCAACACTGACCGATAGCAGCGCCTCTAGTGGTATGGAGATTAACTAAAAAAGAATAAACATTGCGGGTTGCATCCCTCATAGCTTATGTACGCTGGTTTGTTTTTTCTTTTAATTTTCTTATCTCAGTTTTCTGGGCGTACTATGTAGTTATTTTGGCTAGCATCATAATAAAAACACAGCTATAGCACACTGCAATACAGCAGTGACAATCTATTATTCAGGAATATTTGTAGTTTAATTTAGCAGCAACAATTTTATTTAGCTTCAGCTCTTTAAGCTACAAGCTTGATTCGACTTACTGTTAATTTCAAGTGTTGTGTCTAGTTTTTATGACGCACAAAACATCCTGGAGCTCTTATATGTTGATAGAAATCAATATAAGTGTGTCAGTTTACAAGTCTATTCTTGACGTTTGCGTCTTACAGTCGCTGTTTCTTGAGCAGCAACCGTCAGGCGCAAACATCAAGAATAGACTTGCAAACTGACACACTTATATTGATTTCTATCAACATATAAGAGCTCCAGGATGTTTTGTGCCTTACGACTTGAAACTGACAGTAAGTCGAAACAAGCTTACAAACTAAATAAAAATTGTTGCATATAAATTGGACCACAAATATTCCTGAATAATGTCATACTTTGACATCTTATAACCTGTGGGGTCAATGGAAGAAAAAAAGTATTATTAAGAGAATAATCGGCAGTTAAAGAGGTTCAATTAAGATACCTTTGTCAGAGTGTTAATGAATGAAGAACTCTAAAATTTGTTACAACTATGTTTCAGGACTAATTTCTGAGTAACTGCCCAGAAAACGTGCAGTACTGACCATTAATTTCTTAAAAAAGTTCCTACATCTTACAACTGTAAACGCTTCAACACAAAAAAGAAGACATCAATATTAAGTACCAAAAATAGGAAAGGTGGATAAAAACAGTGACATGAAAACAAAACTTACTTTTTATTTGTTAAGTACACTATAAAAATTTCACTATGAGCAACAGTTTCACCTGATTCACTACTGATATTAAAAATTTTTCATGGGACACCTGCCACATGTTTTGGAAACTCACCCCTGTTTAGCCTATGTCTAGTTTTATTCATAAAATCTTCCTCGAAAAAACGATCTTCACAAACAAAATGAGTAGCACAATTCACATCAGGTCACAGTTTACAGACACTTTTCCGCTTCAGTAGCAATCCTTGAAGTAGTTTTGAAAACCTGTTGAAATGCTTGTTCCTAACTTTCTCCGTTGAACCGACGTAATATCCAGATGAACAGCCAGGGAATTTACAGGAGTATTTCTACGTCAATTTGTTGTGTTGAATATTCTGAAAAACATAAAATTCTTCATCAAATAAAACTACTACTGACATATCAAAGTTATTTAAGTAAGCAAACAGAAATCACACAGCTTCATTCACGACAGAAGAGAATACACTTCATTTATAGGCTACGAGATTATTTACTGAGAATTAAATGTCTTACCTTACGATTAATTGCGGACATATTTTCTGCAGGAAATCTCTTCAGTTCCACAGTGAACTTTATGAAATTTAAAGTAATAAACCTGTTTATAATGAAGATGAGTAGCATGTAAATATGAAACATATACAAAGACGACTGTAACCGTAGACTTCAGTACAGAGCAAGACGATATAATATCAATAACCGCCATTGGATAGTTCTCATTGGTCAATTGCAGCTTCGTTTGACCCATAGCGCCTCTAGTGGTCCGGAAGGAACTACCTGGCTTGTTGCTTCTTCCCCCATATAGCTTTCACCCCCGTGTTGAGCACGACTCGAACTGCTCGAGTAGTTTATTTCACAGCTCAAGAAACCTCCGGTTCAGCTCGATCTTATTACTGGCCCGTTATGTAGTGACTTTTGTTGACACTATGTTAGCAATGTGTCTTTTTTTTTTTTTGCCATCATTCTACTGACTGGTTTGATGCGGCCCGCTACGAATTCCTTTCCTGTACTAACCTCTTCATCTCAGAGTAGCACTTGCAACCTACGTCCTCAATTATTTGCTTGACGTATTCCAATCTCTGTCTTCCTCTACAGTTTTTGCCCTCTGCAGCTCCCTCTAGTACCATGGAAGTCATTCCCTCATGTCTTAGCAGATGTCCTATCATCCTGTCCCTTCTCCTTATCAGTGTTTTCCACATATTCCTTTCCTCTCCGATTCTGCGTAGAACCTCCTCATTCCTTACCTTATCAGTCCACCTAATTTTCAACATTCGTCTATAGCACCACATCTCAAATGCTTCGATTCTCTTCTGTTCCGGTTTTCCCACAGTCCATGTTTCACTACCATACAATGCTGTACTCCAGACGTACATCCTCAGAAATTTCTTCCTCAAATTAAAGCCGGTATTTGATATTAGTAGACTTCTCTTGGCCAGAAATGCCTTTTTTGCCATAGCGATTCTGCTTTTGATGTCCTCCTTGCTCCGTCCGTCATTGGTTATTTTACTGTCTAGGTAGCAGAATTCCTTAACTTCATTGACTTCGTGACCATCAATCCTGATGTTAAGTTTCTCGCTGTTCTCATTTCTACTACTTCTCATTACCTTCGTCTTTCTCCGATTTACTCTCAAACCATACTGTGTCCTCATTAGACTGTTCATTCCGTTCAGCAGATCATTTAATTCTTCTTCACTTTCATTCAGGATAGCAATGTCATCATCAGCGAATCGTATCATTGATATCCTTTCACCTTGTATTTTAATTCCACTCCTGAACCTTTCTTTTATTTCCATCATTGCTTCCTCGATGTACAGATTGAAGAGTAGGGGCGAAAGGCTACAGCCTTGTCTTACACCCTTCTTAGTACGAGCATTTCGTTCTTGATCGTCCACTCTCATTATTCCCTCTTGGTTATTGTACATATTGTATATGACCCGTCTCTCCCTATAGCTTACCCTTACATTTTTCAGAATCTCAAACAGCTTGCACCATTTTATATTGTCGAACGCTTTTTCAGGACGACAAATCCTATGAAAGTGTCTTGATTTTTCTTTAGCCTTGCTTCCATTATTAGCCGTAACGTCAGAATTGCCTCTCTCGTTCCTTTACTTTTCCTAAAGCCAAACTGATCGTCACCTAGCGCATTCTCAATTTTCTTTTCCATTCTTCTGTATATTATTCTTGTAAGCAGCTTCGATGCATGAGCTGTTAAGCTGATTGTGCGATAATTCTCGCACTTGTCAGCTCTTGCTGTCTTCGGAATTGTGTGGATGATGCTTTTCCGAAAGTCAGATGGTATGTCGCCAGACTCATATATTCTACACACCAACGTGAATAGTCGTTTTGTTGCCACTTCCCCCAATGATTTTAGAAATTCTGATGGAATGTTATCTATCCCTTCTGCCTTATTTGACCGTAAGTCTTCCAAAGCTCTTTTAAATTCCGATTCTAATACTGGATCCCCTATCTCTTCTAAATCGACTCCTGTTTCTTCTTCTATCACATCAGACAAATCTTCACCCTCATAGAGGCTTTCAATGTATTCTTTCCACCTATCTGCTCTCTCCTCTGCATTTAACAGTGGAATTCCTGTTGCACTCTTAATGTTACCACCGTGGCTTTTTTTTTAATGTCGCCAAAGGTTGTTTTGACTTTCCTGTATGCTGAGTCTGTCCTTCCGACAATCATATCTTTTTCGATGTCTTCACATTTCTCCTGCAGCCATTTCGTCTTAGCTTCCCTGCACTTCCTATTTATTTCATTCCTCAGCGACTTGTATTTCTGTATTCCTGATTTTCCCGGAACATGTTTGTACTTCCTCCATTCATCAATCAACTGAATTATTTCTCCTGTTACCCATGGTTTCTTCGCAGCTACCTTCTTTGTACCTATGTTTTCCTTCCCAACTTCTGTGATGGCCCTTTTTAGAGATGTCCATTCCTCTTCAACTGTACTGCCTACTGCGCTATTCCTTATTGCTGTATCCATAGCGTTAGAGAACTTCAAACGTATATCGTCATTCTCCTATAACCTTTTCTTCTACTCCTTCCCCCACAACTGCATTCTAATCGCCCATGACTATTAGATTTTCGCCCCCCTTAGTGTTTTCAATGAAATATGGATTTTAATAATCATGCACTGTACTATTTTCTAGGCTGACGGACATATTTAACAATGGCAAATAATAAATAAATGAAAGATTGCAATCATGATACGGTCCAATTCTCTAACTTCCACTCGTCCTGCTAACTGGTGCCATCTGATGGAACTATCATCAAGACGTGTTTTGCTGCTGTCATTTATCAGAACTACTGACGGCCTTGGGAGAGCCAGTCTTGACAAAACTCTTCCATCTGGTGAGCAAGATGTATGAGACAGGCGAAATACCCTCAGACTTCAAGAAGAATATAATAATCCCAATCCCAAAGAAAGCAGGTGTTGACAGATGTGAAAATTACCGAACTATCAGTTTAAAAAGTCACGGCTGAAAATTTCTAACACGAATTATTTACAGACGAATGGAAAAACTAGTAGAAGCTGACCTCGGGGAAGATCAGTTTGGATTCCGTAGAAATGTTGGAACACGTGAGGCAATACTGACCCTACGGCTTATCTTAGGGGCAAGATTAAGGAAAGGCAAACATACGTTTCTAGCATTTGTAGACTAAGAGAAAGCTTATGACAATGTTGACTGGAGTACTCTCTTCCAAATTCTGAAGGTGGCAGGGGTAAAATACAGGAAGCGAAAGGCTATTTACAATTTGTACAGAAACCAGATGGCAGTTATAAGAGTCGAGGGGCATGAAAGGGAAGCAGTGGTTGGGAAGGGAGTGACACAGGGTTGTAGCCTCTCCCCGATGTTATTCAATCTGTATATTGAGCAAGCAGTGAAGGAAACAAAAGAAAAATTCGGAGTAGGTATTAAAATCCATGGAGAAGAAATAAAAACTTTGAGGTTCGCCGATGACATTGTGATTCTGTCACAGACAGCAAAGGACTTGGAAGAGCAGTTGAACGGAATGGATAGTGTCTTGAAGGGAGGATATAAGATGAACATCAACAAAAGCAAAACGAAGATAATGGAATGTAGTCGAATTAAGTCGGGTGATGCTGAGGGAATAAGATTAGGAACTGAGACATTTAAAGTAGTAAAGGAGTTTTGCTATTTGGGGTAGCAAAATAACTGATGATGGTCGAAGTAGAGAGGATATAAAATGTAGACTGGCAATGGGAAGGAAAACGTTTCTGAAGAAGAGAAATTTGTTAACATCGAGTATAGATTTAAGTGTCAGGAAGTCGTTTCTGAAAGTATTTGTATGGAGTGTAGCCATGTATGGAAGTGAAACGTGGACGATAAATAGTTTAGACAAGAAGAGAATAGAAGCTTTCGAAATGTGGTGCTACAAAAGAATGCTGAAGATTAGATGGGTAGATCACATAACTAATGAGGAGAAGAGGAGTTTGTGGCACAACTTGACTAGAAGAAGGACATGTTCTGAGGCATCAAGGGATCACCAATTTAGTATTGGAGGGCAGCGTGGAGGGTAAAAATCGTAGAGGTAGACCAAGATATGAATACACCAAGCAGATTCAGAAGGATGTAGGTTGCAGTAGGTACTGGGAGATGAAGCTTGCGCAGGATAGAGTAGCATGGAGAGCTGCATCAAACCAGTCTCAGGACTGAAGACCACAACAACAACAACCGCGGTGTATGCTCTAAAATAAAAAAAGTAGAACAATGACGCACGAAGAAGGAATTATCTTAATGGGACAGAAATCGGTACATGAAATACACATGTACAGACAAACAAATGATTACAATTTCAGAAAAATTGGATGATTTATTAAGAATGTCAATAATGCGTTGGTCCACATCTGGCCCTTAGGCGAGCAGTTACTGGGCTTCGCACTGATAGAGTTGTAGGGTGTTATTATGACTTATATTTATATTAATATTTTATTATATATATATATATATATATATATATATATATATATATATATATATATATATATACAGGGTGAGTCACCAAACGTTACCGCTGGATATATTTCGTAAACCACATCAAATACTGACGAACCGATTCCACAGACCGAACGCGAGGAGAGGGGCTAGTGTAATTGTTTCATACAAACCATACAAAAATGCACGGAAGTATGTTTTTTGACACACACCTACGTTCTTTTAAATGGAACCACGATAGTTTTGTTAGCACATCAGAACATACAAACAAATGCGTAATCAGTGCCGTTTGTTGCAATGTAAAATGTTAATTACATCCGGAGATATTGTAACCTAAAGTTGACACTTCAAACCTCCGACGTTCAGTTGCATGTTGTAACAAACACGGGCCACGGTCGGCGAGCAGCATCTGCAGGGACATGTTTACGATGACGACCGTGTTTACGAGTGTGGCTGTAGTGCACTGTTGTGGTTTGGTCTAGCTGTCGCAGTGTCCGCATGTAGCGCTTGCTGCTATTGTTATTCTGCATTCGTCTCCGCACGCAGACCAACTGTAGTACACCGTGTTACCAGACGTCTGTGATAGTGTAGTGTTGTAGAAACTGTGACCATGGTGTATTCGAACTCTGAAAAGGCGGAGATGATACTCATCTATGGCGAGTGTCGACGAAATGCAGCTGAAGCCTGCAGGGTGTATGCAGAACGGTACCCGGACAGAGAGCATCGAACGTGCCGCACATTGCAAAACATCTACCGCCAACTGTATGCAACAGGTATGGTCGTAGCACGCAAACGGGTCCGTAACAGGCCCGTCACAGGAGAAGCAGGTGCAGTTGGTGTGTTAGCTGCTGTTGCCATGAACCCACACATGAGTACACGGGACATTGCGAGAGCCGGTGGACTGAGTCAAAGTAGTGTCATGCGCATACTGCATCGTCACCGCTTTCACCCGTTTCATGTGTCGCTACATCAGCAATTACATGGTGATGACTTTAATCATCGAGTGCAATTCTGTCAATGGGCATTAACAGAGAATGCGTTGCAGTTCTATCTGTTTACCGATGAAGCGGGTTTCACAAACCACGGGGCAGTGAATCTACGGAACATGCAGTACTGGTCCGTGGACAATCCTCGCTGGCTCAGACAGGTAGAGCGACAGCGACCGTGGACTGTAAATGTATGGTGCGGAATCATTGGCGACCACCTCATTGGTCCTGACTTCATTGCAGGGGCCCAGACAGCTGCAACATACATCGCGTTTCTACAGAATGATCTGCCAACGTTGCTCGAAAAAGTCCCACTGGAAACGCGTCGACGTATGTGGTATCAGCATGATGGTGCACCTGCACATTCCGCAATTAACACTAGGCTGACCCTTGACAGGATGTTCGACGGGCGTTTCATAGGACATGGAGGACGCATAAATTGGCCAGCCAGTTCTCCTGATCTTACACCTCTGGACTTCTTTCTGTGGAGTACACTAAAGGAGAATGCGTACCGTGATGTGCCTACAGCCCCAGAGGATATGAAACAACGTATTGTGGCAGCCTGCGGCGACATTACACCAGATGTACTGCGGCGTGTACGACGTTCATTACGCCAGAGATTGCAATTGTGTGCAGCAAATGATGGCCACCACATTGAACATCTATTGGCCTGACATGTCGGGACACACTCTATTCAACTCCGTAATTGAAAACGGAAACCACGTGAGTACGTGTACCTCACCCCTCATGGTAATGTACATGTGCGTCAGTGGAAAAGACCAATAAAAAGGTGCTAGCATGTGGACGTAATGTGCTGTTCCAGTCTCTTCTGTGCCTAAGGTCCATCACCGTTCCCTTTGGATCCCTACGCAATTCGGTGCTCTCCGATACACACGATCGAACAGCGGAGGAGTGGTACTCAAGCGTGAACTTTAGGTTACAATATCTCGGGATGTAATTAACATTTTATAATGCAACAAACGGCACTGATTACGTATTTGTTTATATGTTCAGATGGGCTAACAAAACTAACGGGGTTCCATTTAAAAAAACGTAGGTTTGTGTTAAAAAACATACTTCCGTGCATTTTTTTTTATGGTTTGTATTAACCAATTACACTAGCCCCTCTCCTCACGTTCGGTCTGTGGAATCGATTCGTCAGTAGTTGATGTGGTTTACGAAATATATCCAGCGGTAATGTTAGGTGACTCACCCTGTATATAAGGGAAGCAATAATTCAATAGGTTCAATATGAATTTTGAAGCGCATGTGACGTGTATTTAAAGAGTATGGCCAGTAACAGAAGATACTCAACACATGATAGTCCATGGAAACTTACACAAATCACCAGATAAGTATTAATAATATTTATATAATATACTATAATATAATGTTTACACAGTATAGATTTGTAAGTTTCCATGGACTATCATGTGTTGAGTATCTTCTGTTACTGGCCATACTCTTTAAATACACGTCACATGCGCTTCAAAATTCATATTTAACCTATTGAATTATCCGTTTTGCTTCAGTTTTCAATAAATACGCTATTTATTTATGTTTCTAGCCACAAATTCTACGTTTTTTTCATATTTAGGTTACTTTGAAATCTGAGGTGAACTACAGAAGATTCGCAACCCAAAGATAACATAAAAGCCAGTGATTCACAGATACACAACGATTATCGTTAATCAACTAGCTTCTACACAAAACGCTCTACATTTCGTAGTTTAAAATACGAGTAACTACTGCAACGTGTAACGTTTATGTCTAAAGTAAGGTCCGATGTTTAACAAAGAACAGTTATATCAAGTGGTGAGCTGACTGCGCATCTGATTACGTGTATCTGTATATTTACCTGACCCTTTCTACTAACAAGAAAGCAATACCAGTAAACTCAAACTAATTAAAACATGTGCACAATGACAAATTAGAGGTAACTACGTTCAGATCTACTCGATCTTACTACGGCCCTGTAAATCAAAGTAAGTACAAACGTGATCACTGCGCGAAAATCCATATAAACTGTGCGAAATAAATTTCTTAGCTTGTATTGGTGTCGCCTTGGATAACGCGTTGTTCCGCTCTCATCACAACTAAACTAACTACAGCTGCAAAAGCCAAAATGCAATATATTTGACTCAGACACATTTAGAATTCGTTTAGTTAAAGAAAACAGACTTGGAATTGCGAGGCGGAACATGTGTGAGGAGAATGACAGTAATATCTTACTTGAAAATCTTACTATGTTGTGAAACTGACTTCCAATTGTTAAGCCATATCGTAAGAATTACATTTAAGCAAACAAATGATCTTTACAAAAAAAATACACTAAAAACACTTGGGGTCTCATTGAAATTCGTTCTACAGTAAAAGCGCATAAATACAAGGATATTGATTACCTTATTTCATAATCATATTTGTAGCATTTTCTTAATTTTACGTCAGATCTTATTTCTTCCATAAGTCATTATTACACTGGATGCTTAATACTAAGCGACTACCCACTCCGAAGCATCGCAACAGACACTGTCAGCCTCTGGCGTGCTACTCCTGTTACCCCGAGCAACAACTGCCTACGACTGCGCGACGTAACGTAAGCTATTTCTTACACGTACTCTGCCTCAGTGATAGCTGCCTCGCAGCGTTCTTTCGTATGCTCATCTTTGTAAACGATATATCGCTTATGCTTTTGGATAGTACGTTAAAATTTACAATTTTCATTATATGTACGTATCTCAAGCTATTCACACAGCATATGCGAGTCGTATTCAGAATGTAAGGTCCAATTAGGTGCGAAATGGAAACCACTGTGAAAATCCGATGGAACTTTGCACAGATGTGTTGGACGGTATCTGTAGTGTCCATGTCCATCGCTCCACGTCACTATTTTCAGTTCAGAGTGCGAAGTGATCACTTAGAAATGCCCAAAACAACATTGCCTCCTGCCATGTATGTTGATCTAGTGAGAGTGTAAGTAGGCTGTTTATGTTTTCTTATTGGCAACGTTACGTAGCGCTCTGTATGAAAATCACTGGCTGTGCTGTGTGCAGTCTGTGGCTAGTTTGCATTGTTGTCTGCCATTGTAGTGTTGGGCACCTGGATGTGAACAGCGCATAGCGTTGCGCTGTTGGAGGTGAGCCGCCAGTAGTGGTGGATGTGGGGAGAGAGATGGCGGAGTTTTGAAATTTGTAAGACTGGATGTCAATTATGACTATTAAGGTAAATACATTGTTTGTTCTCTATTAAAATCTTTCATTTGCTAACTATGCCTATCAGTAGTTAGTGCCTTCCGTAGTTTGAATCTTTTATTTAGCTGGCAGTAGTGGCGCTCGCTGTATTGCAGTAGTTCGAGTAACGAAGATTTTTGGTGAGGTAAGTGATTTGTGTAAGGTATAGATTAATGTTAGTCAGGGCCATACTTTTGTAGGCGTTTTTGAAAGTCAGATTGCGTTGCGCTAAAAATATAGTGTGTCAGGATAAGCACAGTCTTGTATGATTTTTCTAAGGGGACGTTTCAAGAGTTTTCGCCTGAACCTATGCAGCCCACATACACTACTGCCCATTAAAATTGCTACACCAAGAAGAAATGCAGATGATAAACGAGAATTCATTGGACAACTATATTACACTAGAACTGACATGTGATTACATTTTCACGCAATTTGGGTGCATAGATCTTGAGAAATCAGTAACCAGAAAAACCACCCCTGGCCATAATAACGGCCTTGATACGCCTGGGCATTGAGTCAAACACAGCTTCTATGGCGTGTGCAGGTACAGCTGCCCATGCAGCTTCAACACGATACCACAGTTCATCAAGATTAGTGACTGGCGTATTGTGACGAGCCAGTTGCTCGGCCACCATTGACCAGACGTTTTTAATTGGTAAGAGATCTGGAGAATGTGCTGGCCAGGGCAGCAGTCGAAGATTTTCTGTATCCAGAAAGGCCCGTACAGGACCTGCAACATACTGTCGTGTATTTTCCTGCTGAAATGTAGGGTTTCGCAGGGATCGAATGAAGGGTAGAGCCACGGGTCGCAACACATCTCAATGAAACGTCCACTGTTCAAAGTGCGGTCAATGCGAACAAGAGGTGACCGAGACGTGTGATCAAAGGCACCCCATACCATCACGCCGGGTGATACGCCAGTATGGCGATGACGAATACACGCTTCCAATGTGCGTTCACCGCGATGTCGCCAAACACGGATGCGTCCATCATGATGCTGTAAATAGAACCTGGATTCCTCCGAAAAAAAGGACGTTTTGCCATTCGTGCACCCAGGTTCGTCGTTGAGAACACCATCGCAGGCGCTCCTGTCTGTGATGCAGCGTCAAGGGTAACCGAAGCCACGGTCTCCGAGCTGATAGTCAATGCTGCTGCAAACGTCGACGAACTCTTTTGCAGATGGTTGTTGTCTTACAAACGTCCCCATCTGTTGACTCAGGGGTTGAGACGTGGCTGCACGATCCGTTACAGCCATGCGGATAAGATGCCTGTCATCTCGACTGCTAGTGATACGAGGCCGTTGGGATCCAGCACGGCGTTCCGTATTACCATTCCTGAACCCACCGAGTCCATATTCTGCAAACGGTCATTGGATCTCGACCAACGCGAGCAGCAATGTCGCGATACGATAAACCGCAATCGCGATAGGCTACAATCTGACCTTTACCAAGTCGGAAACGTGATGGTACGCATTTCTCCTCCTTACACGAGGCATCACAACAACATTTCACCAGGTAACGCCGGTCAACTGCTGTTTGTGTATGAGAAATCGGTTGGAAACTTTCCTCATGTCAGCACGTTATAGGTGTCGCCACCGGCGCCAACCTTATGTGAATGCTCTGAAAAGCTAATCATTTGCATATCCCAGCATCTTCTTCGTGTCGGTTACATTTCGCGTCTGTAGCACGTCATCTTCGTGGTGTAGCAATTTTAATGGCCAGTAGGGTAACATAAATGTCATGCATTTATTTCTTCAACACAACTTTCAGCCGCGGTCTGCAGGGGCAATGAAGACGCTCCTGCAACGTTTCCAGTGGGAAGTGTTTGATCACCCACAAGACAGTCCTTAATTGGCTCCCTCCGATGTTCATCTCTGCTCACATGAACCGCTTGCTACGAACGCAACATTTTGGCGCAAACGACGAAAGGCAGGCCAGCGTAGAGAACTGGCGGAAAGCGCAGGCGGCTGCTTTCTGTGACGAGGACAGTGGAAAGTTCGTACAACGCCACGACAGTCGTCTAAGTGGGAGCGGCGACTATTTGGAGAGGTAGCTGGAAGGTGAGGCTAACTGTTGCGAATAAAAAATTTTCGATTTTCACTGTGGTTTTCATTTTGCGACTAATCGGACCTTACTTTCCGAACAGCCCTCGTATGTAACTGCAACAATGCATGCCTATGTCTGAAGCCAAAATAACGTCAAAGCATTCGTCACGTATTTTTTCTGCAAAATTATTTTTTAAGCAGTTTAAAATAAATACACTCCTGGAAATGGAAAAAAGAACACATTGACACCGGTGTGTCAGACCCACCATACTTGCTCCGGACACTGCGAGAGGGCTGTACAAGCAATGATCACACGCACGGCACAGCGGACACACCAGGAACCGCGGTGTTGGCCGTCGAATGGCGCTAGCTGCGCAGCATTTGTGCACCGCCGCCGTCAGTGTCAGCCAGTTTGCCGCGGCATACGGAGCTCCATCGCAGTCTTTAACACTGGTAGCATGCCGCGACAGCGTGGACGTGAACCGTATGTGCAGTTGACGGACTTTGAGCGAGGGCGTATAGTGGGCATGCGGGAGGCCGGGTGGACGTACCGCCGAATTGCTCAACACGTGGGGCGTGAGGTCTCCACAGTACATCGATGTTGTCGCCAGTGGTCGGCGGAAGGTGCACGTGCCCGTCGACCTGGGACCGGACCGCAGCGACGCACGGATGCACGCCAAGACCGTAGGATCCTATGCAGTGCCGTAGGAGACCGCACCGCCACTTCCCAGCAAATTAGGGACACTGTTGCTCCTGGGGTATCGGCGAGGACCATTCGCAACCGTCTCCATGAAGCTGGGCTACGGTCCCGCACACCGTTAGGCCGTCTTCCGCTCACGCCCCAACATCGTGCAGCCCGCCTCCAGTGGTGTCGCGACAGGCGTGAATGGAGGGACGAATGGAGACGTGTCGTCTTCAGCGATGAGAGTCGCTTCTGCCTTGGTGCCAATGATGGTCGTATGCGTGTTTGGCGCCGTGCAGGTGAGCGCCACAATCAGGACTGCATACGACCGAGGCACACAGGGCCAACACCCGGCATCATGGTGTGGGGAGCGATCTCCTACACTGGCCGTACACCACTGGTGATCGTCGAGGGGACACTGAATAGTGCACGGTACATCCAAACCGTCATCGAACCCATCGTTCTACCATTCCTAGACCGGCAAGGGAACTTGCTGTTCCAACAGGACAATGCACGTCCGCATGTATCCCGTGCCACCCAACGTGCTCTAGAAGGTGTAAGTCAACTACCCTGGCCAGCAAGATCTCCGGATCTGTCCCCCATTGAGCATGTTTGGGACTGGATGAAGCGTCGTCTCACGCGGTCTGCACGTCCAGCACGAACGCTGGTCCAACTGAGGCGCCAGGTGGAAATGGCATGGCAAGCCGTTCCACAGGACTACATCCAGCATCTCTACGATCGTCTCCATGGGAGAATAGCAGCCTGCATTGCTGCGAAAGGTGGATACACACTGTACTAGTGCCGACATTGTGCATGCTCTGTTGCCTGTGTCTATGTGCCTGTGGTTCTGTCAGGATGTATCTGACCCCAGGAATGTGTCAATAAAGTTTCCCCTTCCTGGGACAATGAATTCACGGTGTTCTTATTTCAATTTCCAGGAGTGTATATAGATATGTGTGGAGCCCGACTCTTCCGAACCCCTGCGATACTTGGAGAATGCTACGAGTAGAGCGGCTAATAGATGGAGGCGCTACGTGTGTGTGACAGGTTTGAGAATTTGAGTTGGGTGGGTAGCATGTCCGGGTCACCGAGGCGGTTAAGGTGACTGTTCCAGAGAAACGCTTCAGCCAGGAAAAAAGCGCAGGTGACGCCTGTATATAAGAAAGGTAGAAGGACGGATCCTCAAAATTACAGACCAATATCCTTAACATCGGTTTTTTGCGCGATTCTCGAACATATTCTGAGTTCGAATATAATGAAATTCCTTGAGACAGAGAAGTTGCTGTCCATGCATCAGCACGGCCTTAGAAAGCACCGCTCCTTTTTTCACATGATATCTTACGAACCATGGATGAAGGGTATCAGACGGATGCCATATTCCTTGACTTCCGGAAAGCGTTTGACTCGGTGCCCCACTGCAGTCTCCTAACTAAGGTACGAGCATATGGGACTGGTTCCCAAGTATGTGAGTGACTCGAAGACTTCTTAAGTAATAGAACCCAGTACGTTGTCCTCGATGGTGAGTGTTCATCGGAGGTGAGGGTATCATCTGGAGTGCCCCAGGGAAGTGTGGTAGGTCCGCTGTTGTTTTCTATCTATATAAATGATCATTTGGATAGGGTGGATAGCAATGTGCGGCTGTTTGCTGATGATGCTGTGGTGTACGGGAAGGTGTCGTCGTTGAGTGACTGTAGGAGGATACAAGATGGCTTGGACAGGATTTGTGATTGGTGTAAAGAATGGCAGCTAACTCTAAATATAGATAAATGTAAATTAATGCAGATGAATAGGAAAAAGAATCCTGTAATGTTTGAATACTCCATTAGTAGTATAGCGCTTGACACAGTCAGGTCGATTAAATATTTGGGCGTAACATTGCAGAGCGATATGAAGTGGGACAAGCATGTAATGGCAGTTGTGGGGAAGGCGGATAGTCGTCTTCGGTTCATTGGTAGAATTTTGGGAAGATGTGGTTCATCTGAAAAGGAGACCGCTTATAAAGCACTAGTACTACGTAATCTTGAGTACTGCTCGAGCGTTTGGGATCCCTATCAGGTCAGATTGAGGGAGGACATAGAAGCAATTCAGAGGCGGGCTGCTAGATTTGTTACTGGTAGGTCTGATCATCACGCGAGTGTTACGGAAATGCTTCAGGAACTCGGGTGGGAGTCTCTAGAGGAAAGGAGGCGTTCTTTTCGTGAATAGCTACTGAGGAAATTTAAAGAACCAGCAATTGAGGCTGACTGCAGTACAATTTTACTGCCGCCAACTTACATTTCGCGGAAAGACCACAAAGATAAGAGAGATTAGGGCTCGTACAAAGGCGTATAGGCAGTCATTTTTCCCTCGTTCTGTTTGGGAGTGGAACAGGGAGAGAAGATGCTAGTTGTAGTACGAGGTACCCTCCGCCACGCACCGTATGGAGTATGTATGTAGATGTAGACGTAGAGTCCGAGTCCGCCACAAACATTCAACCTTCACTATTGTTTCATTTCAATGCCCATAAAGTGGCTGAAGTCCTGTTTTTCGTAACACTAAAATGAAGTATAGAAATCGTAATTACACCTGCAAACAGTGACAAGAAACGTTTCGAAATATTTACTCATAGTTTATAACTCAATTTCTAAAGAGTTACAATAAAGTGACTGCATATATGCTGCACATATGAAAGTTCAGCAAGACTGTGAAGGAAGCGAACATCCCTCAAAGCCGATATGAAACTTCGTGCCAGATGAAAACTGTGTGCTGAACCGAGACTCGAACTAGGGATCTTTGCCTTTCGCGGGCAAGTGCTCTATCACATCAGCGCACATTCCGCTGCAGAGTGAAAATCTCATTCATCCCTCAAAGCGTTTGTGGTGTGAACTGCTGTGTGAGTCTTGCATTATCCTGCTGGAATTTGATAACCTGCTCATGAAGGGTACGACAACCAGGTTAGCCACACCTGGCACACACTGGCCAGCATTCACACACCATTCAACGATTACTAAGTCAATCCTATTGTGGAATCCGAAAGCTTTCCCCACAGTGATTCCTGAAGAGGGATACGTATGGATCTCGAGAACCAATGTTTCCTGTGATCTTTCACTAGGTCGTCTGTGGACACTCTGGAGTCAATCTGACCGTCGCCAATAGGAGCGAGACAAGTCGCTGAATACTGTTCAGTGTGCCTCTACACAACATAACTATTGTCTTTTGAACGGTGTCAGCGTTAAAAGGCGCGTGGCAACTCGAGACCTCAACGCAGTTTCCAGTAATATGTTCCCAATGGTCCGCGGCCACATTCCGTGAGTAAGCTGTGCTTCGCTTTCAGCTATTGTCATCCGTCTATTTATCAAGTTATATCCGCCTGGCAGTCAATTCCTCCGCATGCCAGGCAGGTTGTGCGGGCAGCCGCCTAGCCAGGCAAACCTGCGTCAACCGCTCTCATAAATGTACTCTGAAGAGCCAAAGAAACTGGTATGCCTGCCTAATATCGTGCAAGGACACGGCGAGCAAACAGAAGTGCCGCAACACGACGGGGCGTGGACTCGACTAGTGCTGGAGGGAGCTGACACAATGAATCCTGCAGGGCTGTCCACAAATCCGTAAGACTACGAGGGGGTGGAGAAAAGCAAATTGCAAGGCATCCCAGATATGCTCAATAATGTTCATGCCTGGGAAATTTGGTGGCCAGGGGAAGTGTTTAAACTCAGAAGAGTGTTCATGCGGCCACTCTGTAGCATTTCAGGACGTGTGGGGTGTTCGTAAGGTCCTGCCATAATTTGCCGTCCGATGGAATGCAGAATAGATATGAATATATGTACAGAAAGCAGGTGGCAGGTATAAGAGTCGAGGGGTATGAAAGGGAAGCAGTGGTTGGGAAGGGAGTGAGACAGGGTTGTAGCCTATCGCCGATGTTATTCAATCTGTATATTGAGCAAGCAATAAAGGAAACAAAAGGAAAGTTCGGAGTGGGTATTAAAATCCATGGAGAAGAAATAAAAACTTTGAGGTTCGCCGATGACATTGTGATTCTGTCAGAGACAGCAAAGGACTTGGAAGAGCAGTGAACGGAATGGACAGTGTCTTGAAAGGAGGATATAAGATGAACATCAACAAAAGCAAAACGAGGATAATGGAATGTACTCGAATTAAGTCGGGTGATGCTGAGGGAATTAGATTAGGAAATGAGACACTCAAAGTAGTAAATGAGTTTTGCTATTTGGGGAGCAAAATAACTGATGATGGTCGAAGTAGAGACTATATAAAATGTAGACTGGCAATGGCAAGGAAAGCGTTTCTGAAAAAGAAAAATTTGTTAACATCGAGTATAGATTTCAATGTCAGGAAGTCGTTTCTGAAAGTATTTGCATGGAGTGTAGCCATGTATGGAAGTGAAACGTGGACGATAAATAGTTTGGACAAGAGGAGAATAGAAGCTTTCGAAATGTGGCGCTACAGAAGAATGCTGAAGATTAGATGTGTAGATCACATAATTAATGAGGAGGTATTGGGGAGAAGAGGAGCTTGTGGCACAACTTGACTAGAAGAAGGGATCGGTTTTTAGGACATGTTCTGAGACATCGAGGGATCACCAATTTAGTATTGGAGGGTAAAAATCGTAGAGGGAGACCAAGAGATGAATACACTAAGCAAATACAGACGGATGTAGGCTGCAGTAGGTACTGGGAGATGAAGAAGCTTGCACAGGATAGAGGAGCATGGAGAGCTGCTTCAAACCAGTCTCACGACTGAAGACCACAACAACAACAACATATGCAGGTGATCAGACAGGATGCTTACGTACGTCTAACCTGTCAGAGTCGTATATGGATTATCAGGGATCTCGTAACACTCCAACTGCACACGCCCCCACCATTATAGAGCCTCCAATAGCTTGGTCCTCTGGTGACGTGCAGGGTCCATGGATTCATGAGGTTGTCTCCACACCCGTACACGTTCATCCGCTCTATACAATTTGAAACGAGACTCGTCCGACCAGCAACATGTTTCCAGTCTTTAACAGTACAATGTCGGTGTTGACGGGCCGCGGCGAGTCGTAAAGCTTTGTGTCATGCAGTCATCAAGGGTACACCAGTGGGTCTTCGGCTGGGTAGGCTCATATCGATGATGTTCTGTTGAATGGTTCGCATGTTGACACTTGCTGATCGCCCAGCACTGAAAACTGCAGCAACTTGCGGAAGAGTTGCACTTCTGTCACGTTGAACGATTCTCTTCAGTCATCGTTGGTCCCGTTCTTGCAGTATCTTCTTCCGGATTTGATGTTTTATGGGCTTCATGAAACTCACGATACACTCGTGAAATGGTCGTACGGGAAAATCGCCACTTCATAGCTACTTCGGAGATGCTGTGTTCCATCGCTCGTGACTATAACACCACATTCAAACTCACTTCAACCTTGTTAACCTGCCATTGTAGC
Organism: Schistocerca nitens; assembly: GCF_023898315.1. Classification (NCBI taxonomy): domain Eukaryota; kingdom Metazoa; phylum Arthropoda; class Insecta; order Orthoptera; family Acrididae; genus Schistocerca; species Schistocerca nitens. The sequence goes on from NC_064623.1 coordinate 175,133,625, forward strand.
AGCAGTAACCGATCTAACGACTGCGCCAGGTGCTTCTTGTATTACATAGGCGTTGCCGACCGCAGCGCAATATTCTCGCTGTGTACATATCTCTGTATTTGAATACGTATGCCTATACCTGTTTCTCCGGCACAGTGTATTTTATCCATAATAGCTGCAGTTACACTCAGTGACAATTTCTTTATGAGGTGTAGCATAATAACCGTTACCGGTCGCCATAGGAGGGGATTTTATTTAACACACGAGCAGATAGGGCTTGTGTCCATCTTCAGGTGGTTTACTTTCATGTACGTAGAATGAGTTTTTCACTCTCCAGCGGAGTGTGCGCTGATATGAAACTTCCTGCCAGATTAAAACTGTGTGCCGGACCGAGACTCGAACTCGGGACCTTTGGCTTTCGCGGGCAAGTGCTCTACCATCTGAAGGTAGGAGGTGAGGTACTGGCAGAAGTGAAGCTATGAGGACGGGGCGTGAGTCGTGCTTGGGTAGCTCAGATGGTAGAGCACTTGCCCGCGAAAGGCAAAGGTCCCGAGTTCGAGTCTCGGTTCGGCACACAGTTTTAATCTGCCAGGAAGTTTCATTCATGTACGTGTTTCCATACTTAGTGTTGGAGATCACTGTTCAAAAAAGAAAAAAAAAACATGTTAATGATGATTAAAAGCACACAAACTAAACATATGGAACTGGCTAGGCGACGTGTGTTGTAAAATATTATAATAGTTACATATAACTGGTGTATCCATGTCACTTGCATATTGCATCTATTACATGATTTTACAAAAATATTTCGTTTTTTACTCGTTAACTGTATATCAGGCACCATGCTAATTATTGGTGCGTCCATATTATGTCTTTAATAAAGTAGTGGCAGTTTTGATGTTAGTAACTTTAGAAACACGTGCTCTCACAACATCCAGCGTGTTTACACAGTAAGACAGAGGTTCTGGTCAAAGAGCTTTGCTCAAAGATGTACAGAGATACTTCCAGGTACAGCCTGGCCCGTTTACTACGGAGTTGCAAGTGACATCTAGAGTGTCTGGGGGCGCCAACATCGCCGACAGGCATCGTGCCTGACGCAGCAGAGAGCGCCGCCCACAGGGCGAATAAAACTGTCAGGGACGGGAAAAAGCCACCGTGGTTCAACAACAAAGGTACGAAACTACTGCGAAAGCAAAGAGAGCTTCACTCCATGTTTAAAAGCAGCCAAAACCTCTCACACAAACAGAGGCTACACGATGTCAAAGTTAGCGTAAGGAGGGCTATGCGTGAAGCGTTCAGTGAATTCGAAAGTAAAATTCATGTACCGACTTGACAGAAAATCCTAGGAAGTTCTGGTCTTACGTTAAATCAGGAAGTGGCTCGAAACAGCATATCCAGACACTCCGGGATGATGATGGCATTGAAACAGAGGATGACACGCGTAAAGCTGAAATACTAAACACCTTTTTCCGAAGCTGTTTCACAGAGGAAGACCGCACTGCAGTTCCTTCTCTAAATTCTCGCACGAACGAAAAAATGACTGACATCGAAATAAGTGTCCAAGGAATAGAAAAGGAACTGAAATCACTCAACAGAGGACAGTCCACTGGACCTGACGGGATACCAATTCGATTCTACACAGAGTACGCGAAAGAACTTGCCCCCCTTCTAATAGCCGTGTACCGCAAGTCTCTAGAGGAACGGAAGGTTCCAAATGATTGGAAAAGAGCACAGGTAGTCCCAGTTTTCAAGAAGGGTTGTCGAGCAGATGCGAACACTATAGACCTATATCTCTGACATCGATCTGTTGTAGAACTTTAGAACATGTTTTTTGTTCGCGTATCATGCCACTTCTGAAAACCCAGAATCTACTCTGTAGGAATCAACATGGATTCTGGAAACAGCGATCGTGTGAGACCCAACTCGCTTTATTAGATACAGGCTCCCAGGCAGATGCCATTTTTCTTGACTTCCGCCTGCCGGAGTGGCCGAGCGGTTATAGGCGCTACAGTCTGGAACCGCGCGACCGCTACGGTCGCAGGTTCGAATCCTGCCTCGGGCATGGATGTGTGTGATGTCCTTAGGATTAATTAGTTCTAAGTTCTAGGGGACTGATGACCTCAGAAGTTAAGTCCCATAGTGCTCAGAGCCATTTGAGCCTTGACTTCCGGAAGGCGTTCGATACAGTTCCGCACTGTCGCCTGATAAACAAAGTAAGAGCCTTCGGAATATCAGACCAGCTGTGTGGCTGGATTGAAGAGTTTTTAGCAAACAGAACACAGCATGTTGCTATCAATGGAGAGACGTCTACAGACGTTAAAGTAACCTCTGGCGTGGCACAGGGGAGTGTTATGGGACCATTGCTTTCCACGATATATATATATATATATATATATATATATATATATATATATATATATATATATATATATATATATATATATGACCTAGTAGATATTGTTGGAAGTTCCATGCGGCTTTTCGCGGATGATGCTGTAGTATACAGAGAAGTTGCAGCATTAGAAAATTGTAGCGAAATGCAGGAAGATCTTCAGCGGATAGGCACTTGGTGCAGGAAGTGGCAACTGACCCTTAACATAGATAAATGTAATGTATTGGGAATACATAGCAACAAGGATCCTTTATTGTATGATTATATGATAGCGGAACAAACACTGGTAGCAGTTACTTCTGCAAAATATCTGGGAGTATGCGTACGGAAGGATTTGAAGTGGAATGATCATATAAAATTAATTGTTGGTAAGGCGGGTGCTAGGTTGGGATTCATTGGGATTGCCCTTAGAAAATGTAGTCCATCAACAAAGGAGGTGGCTTACAAAACGCTCTTTGGGCCTATACTTGAGTATTGCTCATTAGTGTGGGATCCGTACCAGGTCGGGTTGACAGAGGAGATACAGAAGATCCAAAGAAGACCGGCGCGTTTCGTCACAGGGTTATTTGGTAAGCGTGATAGCGTTACGGAGATGTTTAACAAACTCAAGTGGCACAGTCTGCAAGAGAGGCGGTCTGCATCGCGGTGTAGCTTGCTGTCCAGGTTTCGGGAGGGTGCGTTTCTGGATGAGGTATCGAATATATTGCTTCCACCTACTTATACCTCCCGAGGAGATCACGAATGTAAAATTAGAGAGATTCGAGCGCGCATGGAGGCTTTCCGGCAGTCGTTCTTCCCGCGAACCATACGCGACTGGAACAGGAAAGGGAGGTAATGACAGTGGCACGTATAGTACCCTCCGCCACACACCGTTGGGTGGCTTGCGGAGTATAATGTAGATGTAGATGTAGATGTAGATGAGGCACTATTTTGCTACGCCAAATCACGTGCCCTGGCAGCGCTTCGCGGATACCCATTGGTGTCCAACTATTTAAGCCACCGCCAGATCGTGCGAATCCAGTTATGCCAGTTATGCCAAGTCGGCAGAACCAGCAGTTTCGACTGGACGCTCCACGCCGACAGACCCGACCCAGATTCGTCCTGGTCTTCACCAGCAACGCGTCACCCTTTACACGCTGGCAGCACCGGTCCAGAAACGTCCAAGTTCTCCACGCCACTGCCTATCACGACTCTAGGTTCGTCACGTGGGCACGTCAACAGACACCGCCATAGTGTGAAACCGAAAATGCAGATAAAATCCCTTCTGCGCGATCCAAAATCTTCGCCGTTTAATATCCGTTGATAAATTGTACTGTACTGCTGATTCTCAATCTGTAAGATGTATTACAGAAAGTACACTTAATAAGTAATCGATGTAATAGTGTATTTGTTTTTGACTGCATACAGGGTGGTCCATTGATCGTGCCCGGGCAAAATATCTCACGAAATAAGCCTTAAACGAAAAAACTACAAAGAACTAAACTCATCTAGCTTGAAGGGGTAAACCAGATGGCGCTATGGTTGGCCCGCTAGATCACGCTGCCATAGGTCAAACGGATATCAACTGCGTTTTTTTAAATAGGAACGCCCATTTTTTATTGCGTATTCGTGTAGTACGTAAAGAAATATGAATGTTTTAGTTGGACCAATTTTTTCGCTTTGTGATAGACTGCGCTGTAATAGTCACAAACGTATAAGTACGTGGAATCACGTAAAATTCCGCCACTGTGGACGGTATTTGCTTCGTGATATATTACCCGTGTTAAAACGGACCGTTTACCAATTGTGGAAAAAGTCTATATCGTGTTGATGTATGGCTATTGTGATCAAAATGCCCAACGTGCTATGTATGCTGCTCGGTATCCTGGACGACATCATCCAAGTGTCCGGACCGTTCGCGGGATAGTTACGTTACTTAAGGAAACAGGAAGTGTTCAGCCACATGTGAAACGTCAATCACGACCTGCGACAAATGATGATGCCCAAGTAGGTGTATTAGCTGCTGTCGCGGCTAATCCGCACATCAGTAGTAGCCAAATTGCTCGAGAATCGGGAATCTCAAAAACGTCGGTGTTGAGAATGCTACATCAACATCAATTCGTACCATATGCATGGCGACGGCTTTGAACGTCGTGTACAGTTCTGCCACTGGGCGCAAGAGAAATTACAGGATGATGACAGATTTTTTGCACGCGTTCTATATAGCGACGAAGCGTCATTCACCAACAGCGGTAACGTAAACCGGCACAATATGCACTATTGGGCAACGGAAAATCCACGATGGCTGTGACAAGTGGAACATCAGCGACCTTGGCAGGTTAATGTATGGTGCAGCATTATAGCAGGAAGGATAATTGGCCCCCATTTTATCGATGGCAATCTAAATGGTGCAATGTATGCTGATGTCCTACGTAATGTTCTACCGATGTTACTACAAGATGTTTCACTGCATGACAGAATGGCGATGTACTTCCAACATGATGGATGTCCGACACAGAGCTAGCGTGCGGTTGAAGCGGTATTCAATAGCGTATTTCATGACAGGTGGATTGGTGGTCGAAGCACCATACCATGGCCCGCACGTTCACCGTATCTGACGTCCCCGGATTTCTTTCTGTGGGGAAAGTTGAAGGATATTTGGTATCGTGATCCAGCGACAACGCCTGACAACATGCGTCAGCGCTTTGTCAATGCATGTGCCAACATTACGGAAGGCGAACTACTAGCTGTTGAGAGGAATGTCGTTACACATATTTCCAAATGCGTTGAGGTTAACGGACATCATTTTGCGCATTTATTGCATTAATGTGGTATTTACAGGTAATCACGCTGTAACAGCGTGCGTTCTCAGAAATGATAAGTTCACAAATTACATGTATCGCATTGGAACAACCGAAATAAAATGTTCAAACGTACCTACGTTTTGTATTTTAATTTAAAAAACCTACCTGTTGCCAACTGTTCGCCTAAAATTGAGAGCCACATGTTTGTGACTATTACAGCGCCATCTATCACAAAGCGAAAAAATGGTCCAACTAAAACATTCATATTTCTTTACGTACTACACGTATGTAATAAAAATGGGGGTTTCTATATAAGAATAGGTAGTTGATATCCGTTTGACCTGTGGTAGCGCCATCTAGCGGGCCAACCATAGCGCCATCTGGTTTCTCCCTTCAAGCTAGACAAGTTTCGTTCTTTGTAGTTTTTTCGTTTGACGCTCATTTCGTGAGATATTTGCCCCGGGCACGAGAAATGGACCACCCTGTATAATATTTGCGCCATCGAGTGGTGGGTGTTCGGGTTCCACTTAATGGGTCAGGAGTCTACTACACACAGGAGGCAGCTACAGGGGTAGCGGGGGCCGTGTGGTAGGTTAGAGGGTCTCAGGGAACCACAGAAAGGGCGTCTGTCTGAAAAGGGGGCAGGTAAAACACAGTAAGGTAGTTGTACAAGCGATCGGTAAATTGTCGTTGCTGTGTTGGGAAAAACCAGAGCTCCAAGCCCTAATAGATAGCACCGAAGCTCAAATACGGTAGTTACAGGTACACAAATCTAACAGTGTTCAGAAACGATACATTAAATACAGTTGCTGGTGGATTATTTATTGCTGTCAGAAGTAGTTTGCCGTGTAGTCATATTGAAGCATATATTTCCTGTGAAACAGTATGAGTAGAGGTTGTACCTGACAATCGGACTAAATCATTAATTGGGTCGTTTTACCCATCTCCGAACTCAGAAGATATAGTTGCTGAATAGTTCAAAGAAAACTTGAGTCTCTTTTCAAATAGATACCCCACTCATACAATTATAGTCGATGGTGACTTCAATCTACCCTCGATATGCTGAAAAATTTATACGTTTAAAGCTGACGGCAGGCATTAAACGTCATCCTAGATTGTACTGAATGCCGTCTCAGAAAATCATTTCGAACAATTATGTCGTCTTGTTAGCCAAGCCCTTAGAGTTTTTTGACAAGAAAATGGTATTGCGAGTTTGTCGCTCAAATGTCGACGTATCTTACACATTTTAATGTAAGTAAAAAATGGAAATGGAAGAAAAGTTCACCCGCATTGCTTCTTCCTCCCACGCTGGTTGTATTTTTCAAGCGTAATAATTTTACTATGGTATTTTTATAAAAAGAATTTTCTTCGTAGTTAGAAGTTCTTGCTCCGTATGACGCAGTATTGCGTGTTGTAGGTGGGTCTCTTCATCCGAAATTATAGTCCTGTGTTATTAGTGTTCTCGTTTTAGTGATATGTGGTACGAAGTTCACCTTTGAGTATTTGTTTACTAAAATCCGCTCACATGGTTGCAGATGACATGATGTTCGCTAAGTATGAAAAGACAACAACAGAAAAAGAGCACAGAAAATATGTCACAATCAGCGCCAATAATAGCTTAAAACATGCTGTGGCATACAATAAATAAGGTATTATGAAAGTATCAATATAAAACTGTATTTCTAAAGACGATTTGTAAAAATGTAATTATGTTTTACTGTGTTTGTACAACCATACCATTTTCTGAATGTTTTAGATTTAAAAAAAAGCACTGATGATGGTGATATTTGTCGTGGAAGCTAGTTCGGGATAATAAAGAAATAAACAAATAACACGGTGTTTGCATCAAGGCGGACTCAATTTGTGGTATTACACTATAATCCTAGCATCTGCCACACGTCTCTGCAGTACCCGCTTCACTGGCTGCCAATGAGCGCCGGAGCGGCATCTTGAATAAAAATCATCCCACCCACACATCCACGCTGTTGACGTTGGTGCGCGAAAGACTCTCATGGGGTGTTACAGGTTACAGCACCCGCAGCATTCACTCATTAAAAAAACTACGGCCCTACGATAAGCGATGCCGTCAACCCGCTCCACACAGTCATCTTTGCAGAGTGAAGTGGTACAAGCTGAAGAACCTGCAGATTTTCCGTTGCCCATATTCGCAATTCTGCGTATTGACATATCCTTGGAGATGGAAGTGGGCTTCGTGTGCCCACAGAATGTTCCGAGGCCGTTCTTTGTCCACGTCCAAGCGAGCGAGAAATGCCAGAGCGAACGCTTGTCTTGCTGGTAGCAACCCCTGAACATGAGTGATTGTGTATGGACAGCACTGCAGGATGTGAGACGCCCTGCTAAACCCGCAGGACAGGACAGGTAGTTTAAGTTGTGGAAAGGGGCCAAAATAAGCGACTCTCAGTTACACTCGAACATACAACTTTTAATTTGATCAAACATTCCAAAGGCAAGAAAAATTGAAAAAAAAACACAGCTTTAGTTTTGGAACTTAATTAGTGGCTGGATGCGCCGTACAATTTCATGCCTTAAGGGCAAGACCGCTTTAACTTAAAAAAAAAAAAACAGCTGAAAGCCGATAACTTAAAGCTCAACCATAATTAGAAATTTAAAAGGCAAAGCCTTATCTTAAAACAGTTCCTTAATTAGGCTCAAGGCCCAAATAATCTGCCACTTTAAGAGCAAACAAATTCAAAATCGACTGAAGGCCCAGCACTTAAGAGTCAATAACATTAATTTTAAAAAAATGCCAAACGCTTTACGTAAAACAGTTCTTAAATTAGGCTGAAGGCCGAAACCATCTGACGCCTTAAGGGCAAAACAACCTTAATCTACAAATGGCTAGAAGCCATACAAGAACAAACAACAAGAACAAACAAGGAAAGGCAGTACACCCAGGGGAGCTCAGAAGTTCTGACGCTCGGCCTCGAATTCAAACACTGACGCTCTGGTTGGTTCAAATGGCTCTGAGCACTATGGGACTCAACTTCTGATGTCATCAGTCCCCTAGAACTTAGAACTACTTAAACCTAACTAACCTAAGGACATCACACACATCCAAGCCCGAGGCAGGATTCGAACCTGCGGCCGTAGCGGTCGCGCGGTTCCAGACTGTAGCGCCTAGAACCGCTCGGCCACTTCGGCCGGCACTGACGCTCTCTTAGGTGAGACAGGTAGTCGGTTCAACCATTATCGATCCGACGACAACCCAACCGACAGACAGTCAACGGGCCCACCGACGAGATAACCTCCACTTCACACAACAGGGAGTTCAATGGAACAAAGGTATTGGCGCCCACAACCAATTGTACATTGAGCTGTCAAACTACACATCGTGCTGGACAGTGACAACACGATGAGGAAAATACACTGCCTCAATTTACATCAATGGCCAGGGCAGGTAACTGGAACGTTAACGGCCACAAGGCAGAACATTCCGCTGGTGCACTTCAATTCAAATAACCAAGTACAGTTAAACTCCACCAGAGGGTGCCTAAATATGCCAACTCGAAAACACACATTGTTGCTTCTGGGAATATCCCAACAGCAGACAACGAAGTCCAAACGGCGCAGTGTGAACAGTCGTGACTTGCTGGTAGATTAAGTCAAAACTCAACCCTCATGTCCAGGATCGGTGAGCCACGAACCTCGTAGCAATGGGAGCAGCACCACACACTCCTACACCGTGTAGAGACCGCCAGCAGCCCCGGCCAAACCGCGCACCGCGGAGATTTCCTCGCTGCTCCACGCCAACTGACCAACTCCCAGGTCTGGAAACGGTGAAAGGACCACATGTACGTCGGATGATGAGACGACCAAGTGAACAACCAACCAACCTTCGTCCCGCTCCAACCTCCCTCCGTCGGACAGTTCGTGGGTGTCGCCAGCGGTCGGCGAGCATTGGCTGTCGGCGCCTCACCGGCGCTCCGTCCCCGAATTCACTGCTGCCGCGTCCCGACTGCGCTGCTGGTCCGTCCCGAACTGACTGCCAGACACACGACGACCCGGAAATACTATCGGTCGCTCCAGAGATGGTACGACAGTGTGCTTATCGATACGCGCTGCTGCTGCCGCTCACGGGCAAGTAAGGCAGGAAGTTAGAGACGCCAGTAAATGGAATAAGAAAACGATGACAAACAATAAATGGGATAAACGCGAGCCGTGGACGGCTCAGGATGTTTCGTAGGGTTTTATGCACCGTGATCGCGAACGTGTCCAACGTTCGGGCAATTCACCATCCACTGCATGTTTGTGCTCCTCTGCTTGACCCCTCCTGCAATGTTGTGGCCGCATCTTCGACAGAGGTCGGATCAACTGCTTTCCTCCCTCTGCCAAATTGCACTTCAAGACAACCAGTCTTTTCGAATTTTGTAGTTATTTTCTGCAGTGCTTTTTTTTATAACCTTGAGTGACCGGAACTTCTGCAGAACCACTGGCACACACTCACCGTTCTTGTAAGAGAGCTTTACCAGCAGCGCACAAGACATCGTGCAGACAGTCGTGATGGGCGTGAATTTCTGATGCTTACAGCGCCATCTATTGGTCACACTTTGGTTTTTTTGTTTTTCTTTCATTTTTTTAAGTTACCCCTGCGTCAATAATGTTTTGTTCATTCTGAGCAGCGGTTCTCTTTGTACAGTGTTTTGAAACTGGAACTTAGATTATTGACACCTGTACATTTAAATTTTATATTAACTGCGTATCATTGCAAGGAATAAATGAAAATGAATAAAAAATTCAGTGCGCTTGACCACTGTGGTACAGACTCAATACTGAACTTACCCCTCGGAAATACCTCACACTCCACTCGCGGATCTTAAGAGAGCGTTTTACCTTTTCCTAGGGCCCTCTCTGGTGAAATATTCCAGGAACTTGAAAGGGGCATCCGCCTGATTCTACTCACGTAGTTCGAGCCAAATCGGTTACCCTCGTCCCGCGCCCTTCTCTTGTTAGATTTACATTTGAAGTAGGTCTACCTAACTCTATAAATCTCACTTTCTCCTGCAAAGACGTAATGGAAAAGAGCCTCTTTAGTAGATCGTCTACATGAAACACTTTCATATTAAATTTTCATGCGTACTCCCTTTTCTTACCATTATCCTTTTGACATAAAAGTGTAGTAATCGTAATTAAAGGTTGAGGTGAATTATTTGGTGACCAAGGTTTATATAGATTATTTATTTATTTAATTGGTTATATGCAAGGTTGATATAATTCTAACGTTAAGATTTATCCTTTAACTTTTATTTTTTGAATGTTTATTTTAGTAATATTATTTTTCTTATACTTAAATAGCTTATAATTAGAGTGAATATATTAATTTTTCGTACATAAATTGAGCTGTTTGAATATATTTAAACTTTATAGTTAGTTCTTTAATATTTTGAACACTAAGGTAAAACTGAAGAAGAGCTTATGGCAGTAGTGGGAATAGAACCAGAGCTAGCGAATTGGCGATCAGTGGCATAACCATTTTTTATTTTTTTAACTTTTTTCCTACTAATTCCCCACACTCCTGCATATACTTAAGTCTCCAAAAAAGGAGAGAAGAAAATGCCACCACTATTTTTAGACTAAACTTACGAAGCAACCCCCAGCCGGCCAGAGTGGCCGAGTGGTTCTAGGCACTTCAGTCTGCAACCGCGCGACCGCTACGGTCGCAGGTTCGAATCCTGCCTCGGGCATGGATGTGTGTGATGTCCTTAGGTTAGTTAGGTTTAATTAGTTCTAAGTTCTAGTGGACTGATGACCTCAGATGTTAAGTCCCATAGTGCTCAGAGCCATTTGAACCATTTGAACCATTTTTGAACCCCCCCCCCCAAAAAAAAAAACTCCACCACTTCAGGCAGTGGCCTCTCTGTCAATAAAGAGCCAATAACATCTACCGAAAACAGGAAAGGGGGATACAAGGAAGGCCTCTTTTTTTTATTTAATCCATCTCCGTCGTACCAGCACGTTCGGCGCTAAGGGTGTCGATCGCCTTCATCAGTGGGAGAAAACCCGCGTCATGGCGACACATCAGTAGCTTCTAGCAGCCGAATGTGAATAACCGTTGAGGAGATCGATTCACCGCTGCACTTCAAGAATCTCTCCTACTCTCCGCCTCCACAACACGTAACACGCACTTTCAAAGACAAATACTGATGTGTTGCTGTGAGAACGTAGCATTCGTAGTGCCATCAACGTATGCCCAATCGAAAACAGACAGCTGCGTCGCCTTCTCTGAGCTGATCGTAGCACGGTTGACCACTATTTCAGCACTGGACACTGGTTTCTACTGGACACTGGTTTCTATGAGGGGCGTCCGATAGATAATGCGACACATTTTTTCTCGACCAGTTTCGGTTGGAAAACTGCGGGACATCGTGGATTATTCCCGCTTCAGTTTAGCTTAATGAAGTTCCAATAGGTTTCGGCGCTATTCGTACGCTTAAAATGGGGTCTGCAACGGAGGTGTGATCCAAGCGGAGATCTGTCACTGACTCTCTATAGGCGGAAAACCAGAGCTTCGCAGAAATTTTAGCCGCTCGAAGAATGTCTACGCAGATCCGGCAATGAACAAAAGCACGGCGAGTCGTCTGTCACCATGGCAACACAAGCCGCGCAAACCTGTCCGGCCGCACGCAGCCGTGACTCCTGCAATGTTAGAACGTGCGGCCACTCTCATTAGACGTGATCGACTGGGTCGCAATCAAACACCTCGTTGCTCAACTCGACGTCTCTGTCGGTATTGCTGACACACTCATCCAGCAGTTGGGGTACTCAGACGCGTGTGCCCGATGGGTTCCTCGCCAACAAAGTCAGCGCCATAAAGAGCAACGAAGGACCATCTGTGCGCGACAACTTGACTGTTACTACGGAGGTTATTCACGCAGCAAGACGTTGGCTACGACCTCGACAGCAGAGTGGTACCGAGTGAGCATACAGGCCCTCCCAGTACCGTGGTGTAAAGCCGTCGCATTGAACGGAGATTATGCTGAAAAACAGGGCTTTGTAGCCGAAAGAGTTGGGTATAATACGGTGTAAGACGTCGTGGTCTCCTGACCTTCATTGCTTACATATTCCGCCCTCACAATCATATTCTGCACATCAAGACGCTTTATTCGAACCCAAACTCGATAAGATAAAGTCAATGTTGTATGAATTCATGTAAACGATATGCAAATAACTAACAAAACGCTAGTGCGCACCGTGGTTGAAATATTCGAGGCTGGCGTACGCACATACGTTCCAGACACGACGGTCACAGGAGCTTTTAGTTCGAGAGAGGCAACCGCACGCCAGGAGGCCGGTCCCAACCCATCTACGTCGGCTGGTGACCGCCCGTAGAGCAGACAGTGTTTGCCCGACTGAAAGGACGACCCCGTGTCTGGCTTAAAAGCAAATTCCGCTACATTGTGTGGGAGCAGCCAGCCTACGCATTCTTTACACATGGCACGCAGTTTCAGAGATTTTCACAGGGAGACAGCAAACGCCAATGCTACAGATTTCTGGATTGGTCGCCTCAAACGAAACGTCATTCTCCCGTTTTAGAAGAGCAATGCTGATTGGCAGACGATATTTCTGACGCCTTGAGCTGAAGGAGTAATGGAAGAGAACGAAAGATATACCCCTTCACGTCTGGTGTGGAGAGGGGCCGTTCCGTTGTCGCTCTTGGAGCGAGAACACGTAACGAGAGCGTGCGCGCTCGTACGTGTACTCAAGGAGCGAGGAACAAGTCTCTCCTCAGTACTTCACTGGGAGAGCACATCTGTCGAGAGCGAATCGAAGTGCGACTCTATATTGAGTCCTTGCGATTAGGCGAAGGTCAATCCAGATAGAGCGAGAGTTATCTTATTTGTCAGCAGCGAGCGGCGCAGACAGCAGTCATCGCAGCTCACGGTATTGTGCACTACAGCTATTGCGAGCCCCATATTTCCTCCACAACAGTACCCTTCACTACATTTCACACACGACAGCCTCGACTGTACCTAGCAACATTCTAACGGATAATTATTCAAGTTGAGTAGGCGCGGCTCTCAGCCATTCTTCCAAGTCAATAACAATCTTAAACTTCGTATAGAAATTTCATTAGCGAATCCTATCCTTGAGAGGTAACTTCACATTCCGAAAAGAACCAGGAAATAACGTGTTCGGTTCATAAATAAAAGTGTCATTGTGATTTCTCAGAGTTTTTGCAAAAAAAAAAAAAATAAATAATAATTTCCGTGAGTTTCATGTTATTCTTACAGTTACTAGCACTACTCCAGTACCCAAGTATCCCACTAGTTATGTAAGAAATTTTGTGAATTTTTGTGTCATTTCCTTACAGCGGACGACTACAGAAGATATTTATTGCTGAAAGTTTTTCAGACACTTCTCATTAGAACGTTAGGAGCGTCTGTCTGACTTCTGTAGTAGTGTGGGGGTGGAAATTGCATCTTGCAGGAGCCACAGGGTAAAGGGTACATCACAGATTAATCCGTTGCGCAGAATAACAGAATAGCACACACACGCTCACAACGGTTTACTGAAATCCTGGATAAAACCGGCCTGTTTTCAGAGAAAAATGTGTTGTGTTACGCGCTCTGGCCGCAGGTTCGAATCCTGCCTCGGGCATGGATGTGTGTGATGTCCTTAGGTTAGTTAGGTTTAATTAGTTCTAAGTTCTAGGCGACTGATGACCTCCGCAGTTAAGTCGCATAGTGCTCAGAGCCATTTGAACCATTTGTTGTGTTACGTACTGACTGCCACTCGTAGTGCGATTTTCGGTCGCACTCGAAAAGTGGCATAATTTTAGCGCGCTATTTACAGTGTACAGCAGCACATTAGCACACGATAGCGGCAGCCACTGGTACTGCCTCTTTCCTACATTGAAAAGTCCTTGGACACCTCCATAAGTTGTAAGATTAAAGGGACAATTGAAATGTGATGATGGGAACACAGGTTTGACGTGGGGCTGCAACTTTTGGAGTGAATGTCATTCGTGGCCACCATCTTGAAATCCGCCATGTTGGATTCAAGTAATTTTTTTTAATGGGAAGGGGGGTGTATAACACATCAAATAACACTCGCTTGAGCTCTGGAATTAAGTGGTGCAATTTGTTTGTGTCTATCTTGTACAGTTTAGAAGTTATTAATGTTCAAAGAAGCCGACTTCAGGGAAGATCAGTTTGGATTCCGTAGAAATATTGGAACACGTGAGGCAATACTGACCCTATGACTTATCTTAGAAGCTAGATTAAGGAAAGGCGAACCTACGTTTATAGCATCTGTAGACATAGAGAAAGTTTTTGACAATGTTGACTGAAATACTCTCTTTCAAATTCTGAAGGAGGCAGGGGTAAAATAAAGGGAGCGAAAGGCTATTTACAATTTGTACAGAAACCAGATGGCAGTTATAAGAGTCGAGGGACATGAAAGTGAAACAGTAGTTGGGAAGGAAGTGACACAGGGTTGTAGCCTCTCCCCGATGTTATTCAATGTGTATATTGTGCAAGCAGTAAAGGAAACAAAAGAAAAGTTCGGAGTAGGTATTAAAATCCATGGAGAAGAAATAAAAACTTTGAGGTTTGCCGATGACATTGTAATTCTGTGAGAGACAGCAAAGGACTTGGAAGAGCAGTTGAACGGAATGGATAGTGTCTTGAAAGGAGGCTATAAGATGAACATCAACAAAAGCAAAACGAGAATAATCGAATGTAGTCGAATTAAGTCGGGTGATGCTGAGGGAATTAGATTTGGAATTGAGACACTTAAAGTAGTAAAGGAGTTTTGCTATTTGGGGAGTAAAATAACTGATGATGGTCCAAGTAGAGGGGATATAAAATGTACACTGGCAATGGCAAGGAAAGCGTTTCTGAAGAAGAGAAATTTGTTAACATCGAGTGTAGATTTAAGTGTCAGGAAGTCGTTTCTGAAAGTATTTGTATGGAGTGTAGCCATGTATGGAAGTGAAGCATGGACGATAAATAGTTTGGACAAGAAGAGAATAGAAGCTTTCGAAATGAGGTGCTACAGAAGAATGCTGAAGATTAGATGGATAGATCTCATAACTAATGAGAAGGTATTGAATAGAATTGGGGAGAAGAAGAGTTTGTGGCACAACTTGACAAGAAGAAGGGATCGGGTGGTAGGACTTGTTCTGAGGCATCAAGGGATCACAAATTTAGTACTGGAGGGCAGCGTGGAGGGTAAAAATCGTAGAGGGAGAGCAAGAGATGAATACACTAAGCAGGGTAAGAAGGATGTATGTTGCAGTAGGTACTGAGAGATGAAGAAGCTCGCTCAGGATAGAGTAGCATGGAGAGCTGCATCAAACCAGTCTCAGGACCACCACAACAACAATAACAACAACAACCCGTCAAGCGTGGTAATATTGAACTACGAATTTGGCTGCGTTCGGTTAGGGTACTGATAATATAACGGTTTTCGTTTCCGTCACTGTATTTCGGCCACGACTCGCACACGGCCCGTCAGGTTCCAGCCCGGTGCGCCCCAGTAAATTATCCTCCCTGCTCCCGTCCCAGCCGCTGGGACGTGTTACAGATTAACCAGTAACTCGATTCCACAGAAGGGCGACGCTCCATTAGCGGTGCTCCCCTTTTTTCGCGGGCCGGGATTTCGTCCGCGAGCGGGTTGGCGCGTCTCGGCTCGCAACTGCCGTTACGGACACTCCGCCGCGGCTAACGACGTTACGTCGGCGGGCCCGAATGCGGAGACACGTCTCGCAGTCGCACGGGAAACGTGTGCGTCGGATCGCCGCCAATTTGCGTCAGTCTCAGTCGTTTATTCCCTCTTACAGCACATATCAAGCATCTTAAACCGATTACAACACTGTCCGAATTTCCATGATTAGCGACTGTCCAAAAAACTAAGGAGAATCTAAATCACTCACATGTCTTTACAATTATACATTCCTCACTGAGCCGTGTACACCTTGTGTTTAAATTGCATTGGTTTTCCTCTTCTTCCCCTGACATGTCTGTTTGATATGTTGTCTGTCATTAAGTGGCTGCTTGGTTGTCTATTCCCTCTGCTATCGATATTTGCGTTTTTGCTTCCGGCAAACTGTATGGAGGAAGTGAGATCTTTGGCCGGTGGTAACTTCGTGTGGTGGCGCGGAAGTAGAGGAGGTGCGCTGAGAGAGTGTGGTGGACACGGGAGGCAGTGTGGCTCTCCAGCGCGAAGCAGGTGTGGTCGGTTGTACCGAGTCGCCACGTGCTGTATGTCGGTTGTGTGTAACGAGCGGGTCGAGTTGGAAGAGCTCTCCGCGTGTTGGTCGTATACAGAATCTCCCCACGAGTAGTTGCTGTTCATTTCGCCTTGGTGGGACGTTAACAAGCTTCTTTAAGTCCTCCGTTTCAACAATGGAGTTTAAAAGGAGACATCTAACATGAAGGAGCGGTCACTACCCGTCAACGTTGCAGAGAAGACGTGAACTCCGGTGACAGAGCGTGTTGTCGCGTGGCCGTGGCGTGTCGGGTACGCTGGCGACGCGTGCGCGGTCGGATGTGTGGATCCTTGCCATCGGAGCTCGTGTACTGCCTGTTCGAGCATAACTGCAAGTTAAGTTCGTGGAAGGTTTAATCATTAAGTAATAATTTTGTGTAACCAGCTTCCTTTCTGCCTTGTGGCCTCCGGCGACCGGGTTTTCTGTCCCTGGCACCGGTGTAATTGCAGACAGTGATCTTTCCTCCTCCTCTCGTTACTGTCCGATGGGAGGTGTAGTTTTGGGCAGTTTAATTGTTTCGCTATTCTGTCATGCTTCTTGTTGGTTGATCATGTGGTCGCTCATTCAGGACTGTGTGGTGTAATGTTTCCTTGCACGAGGTTATCTCTAATTCTGTCAGCAAGTTAAGCCATCTTATTACAAGTTTTCGCTGGCTAAAAGTCGGTGCAGTGACCAGCCTGAGAGTGGCAATTGTGTTTACGGGCGTATTTAAATTGGTCAGTATTCTGCCTAGCCTGAGCATCCCTGAGTGGGTGATTTGTGGCCGCCTTACACGGGTCCGTCATATCTGTTATGTTCTAATGATATTCCGGGACACTTGTTTAAAATTTTTTTTACATTCCTCCAAGTTTGTAAATTCCTTTTATTGCCGTTAATCGTGTGTTTGCTGAGACCTGTTTAATTTTTTTAAATGGCGGTCTGGGTAGCTTCACTACCTCACCGTACCTTATTAACAAAGTCCTGTATTTACTTTAGTAGCCTGTTTACT
Organism: Schistocerca nitens; assembly: GCF_023898315.1. NCBI lineage: Eukaryota > Metazoa > Arthropoda > Insecta > Orthoptera > Acrididae > Schistocerca > Schistocerca nitens. The sequence goes on from NC_064623.1 coordinate 175,150,997, forward strand.
AATGTTCTTTAAATTTTTTAAACTGTTGTATTGCTATAAATAACTTGATTGCCGTTAGCGGCGTGTTTTAAAAGGCTGTTTATTGCCGTACTGCAAGTTTCTGTAAGATACGAATAAAACATTTGTGAAAATCTCAACTCGACAGTAAACTACTAGAAATTTGGCCCCGTTTCCCAACATGTGGTGTGGCTTGTAGTAACTGTAACCACTGTGTGTGTTACTCTCATGCACCTTGTAATCATCCCCCCACCCCTCCTTCTTTGTTGCTGTCACTACTATCGTCGACGGTAAAGTCTTTTCAAAAAATCCGAGAGGAGTAAGATTTACAATAAACTTTTCACTAATCAAATGTTTTTTATTCCAGTCTTTGATCACAATATCAATTCTTTTGACGATGACCGGTTTCAGTCCGTAATGACCTTCCTCAGATCTTTTCTACACCATGTGCTAGAAAAGATCTGAGGATGGTCATTACGGACTGAAACCAGTGATCGTCAAAAGAATTCATATTGCGCTCAAAGACTGGAATAAAAATCATTTGACAGTATTGGATCACTGTTCGTATACGCGACTATGCCGCAGCTGGTGAAACTTTTTACTTATCTTATTTTCTCGTAGTTGGCTCCAGTTCTTCCTGTCTACGGGTCTGATTGGTTCAAATGGCTCTAAGCACTATGGGACTTAACATCTGAGGTCATCAGTCCCCTAGAACTTAGAACTACTTAAACCTAACTAACCTAAGGACATCACACACACCCATGTCCGAGGCGGGATTCGAACCTGCGACCGTAGCGGTCGCGCGGTTCCAGACTGTAGCGCCTAGAACCTCTCGGCCACTACAGCCGGCTACGGGTCAGATTCTTGAAGCTGAAATTTTCATGTTTTAGGTTCTCAAGTACCAATTGACGTAAACATATTTGATGAATGCCTGTGCAGATTTTTTATTTCTTTCATGTTTACTTGCTTCACATTTTACTATCTCACACTGTCTTTTGAATTTTCACATTAACAAAGCCGAAATTGCATTGTTCTTCTAAAATACAAAACACGTCCGATCACATCAGAGGCATCCCTAAAACTACTTTCTCATTCTGCGGCAATAACAATAATCCAGAGAGTTTGAAAATTTCCTTGACAAATGAATTTCTATAATTTATAAATGAATCCAGAAATGGAAATAGAAATGAGCGTTTGGCCTCATTGGCCGGGAGGCCCCTTGCGGGGCAGGTCCGGCCGCCTTGGTGCAGGTCTTATTACATTCGAAGCCACATTGGGCGACCTGCGCGCCGGATGGGGATGAAATGATGATGAAGACAACACAACACCCAGTCCCTGAGCGGAGAAAATCGCCGACCCAGATGGGAATCGAACCCGGGCCCAAAGGACGGCAATCCGTCACGCAAACCACTCAGCTATCGGGGAGGACTAATCCAGAAATAAACATAATAAACAGTAACAGATTGCGTAGTTAATAACAGAAATTTTGTGTGCCAGATATTTCGTAATTTCAAATGTTCCTAAAAACCTTAATTTTAACTGTACATACAGAGCTAGTACATATCGATTATAACAACTACAATAAAGTAATTCAATTTCATAGTTTTTAGCTTCAAATGCAACATGTTCTGTAAAAAATTATACGAAATTTTCAGATAAACAGTTGAGATTACACTGACCTGTCCAAAATTGGAAAATTAGTTCTGGTATCGACTACTTCTGTTGACGAAAAGTAATGCTAGAGGAGGATGTCCCCTTACAAGCTATTAAAAATATACTCAAGACCTCATTGACTGTGTTCCCGCACGAATCGCAGCGGTCCATGCTGCAAAAGATGCTTATTAAGGCTTTTGAAAGTGTATACAGGGTGGTCCATTTCTCGTGCCCGGGGCAAATATCTCACGAAATAAGCATCAAATGAAAAAACGATAAAGAACGAAACTCGTTTACCTTGAAGGGGGAAACCAGATCGCGCTATGGTTGACCCGCTAGATGGCGCTGCCATAGGTCAAACGGATATCAACTGCGTTTTTTTAAATAGGAACCCCCATTTTTTATTACATATTGGTGTAGTACGTAAAGAAATATGAATGTTTTAGTTGGACCACTTTTTTCGCTTTGTGATAGATGGCGCTGTAATAGTCACAAACGTATAAGTACGTGGTATCACGTTACATTCTACCAGTGCGGACGGTATTTTCTTCGTGATACATTACCCGTGTTAAAATGGGCCGTTTACCAATTGCGGAAAAGGTCGTTATCGTGTTGATGTATGGCTATTGTGATCAAAATGCCCAACGGGCGTGTGCTATGTATGCTGCTCGGTATCCTGGACGACATCATCCAAGTGTCCGGACCGTTCGTCGGATAGTTACGTTATTTAAGTTAACAGGAAGTGTTTAGCCACATGTGAAACGTCAGCCACGACCTGCAACAAATGATGATGCCCAAGTAAGTGTTTTAGCTGCTGTCGTGGCTAATCCGCACATCAGTAGCACACAAATTGCGCGAGAATCGGGAATCTCAAAAACGCCGGTGTTGAGAATGCTACATCAACATCCATTGCACCCGTACCATGTTTCTATGCACCAGGAATTGCATGGCGACGACTTTGACGTCGTGTACAGTTCTGCCACTGCCCACAAGAGAAATTACGGGACGATGACAGATTTTTTGCACGCGTTCTATTTAGCGACGAAGCGTCATTCACCAACAGCGGTAACGTAAGCCGGCATAATATGCACTATTGGGCAACGGAAAATCCACGATGGCTGTGACAGGTGGAACATCAGCGACCTTGGCAGGTTAATGTATGGCGCGGCATTATGGGAGGAAGGATAATTGGCCCCCATTTTATCGATGGCATTCTAAATGGTGCAATCTATGCTGATGTCCTAGGTAATGTTCTATCGATGTTACTACAAGATGTTTCACTGCATGACAGAATGGCGATGTACTTCCAACATGATGGATGTCCGCCACATAGCTAGCGTGCGGTTGAAGCGGTATTGAATAGCGTATTTCATGACAGGTGAATTGGTCGTCGAAGCACCATACCATGGCCCGCACGTTCACCAGGTCTGACGTCCCCGGATTTCTTTCTGTGGGGAAGTTGAAGGATATTTGCTATCGTGATGCACCGACAACGCCTGAGAACATGCGTCAGCGCATTGTCAATGCATGTGCCAACATTACGTAAGGCGAACTACTAGCTGTTGAGAGGAATGTCGTTACACGTATTGCCAAAAGCATTGAGGTTGACGTACATCATTTTGCTCATTTATTGCATTAATGTGGTATTTATAGGTAATCATGCTGTAACAGCATGCGTCCGCAGAAATGGTAAGTTCACAAAGGTACATGTATCACATTGGAACAACCGAAATAAAATGTTCAAACGTACCTACGTCCTGTATTTTAATTTAAAAAACCTACCTGTTACCAATTGTCCGTCTAAAATTGTGAGTCAGATGTTTGTGACTATTACAGCGCCATCTATCACAAAGCGAAAAAAGTGGTCCAATTAAAACATTCATATTTCTTTACGTACTACACGAATATGTAATAAAAAATGGGGGTTCCTATTTAAAAAAAACGCAGTTCATGTCCGTTTGACCTATGGCAGCGCCATCTAGCGGGCCAACCATAGCGCCATCTAGTTTCCCTTTTCAAGGTAGACAAGTTCGTACTTTGTAGTTTTTTCGTTTGACGCTTATTTCGTGAGATATTTGGCCCGGTCACGATCAATGGACCACGCTGTATAGTAATAGCATAAGTCATAGGATTTGCAGTGGCGTTCTGCAATGTTAACCGTACAGTTTTGTTAAGTCGCATAGTACGTGTGATGAAAAAGTAATGGGAATTTTTGTTCAAGAATCTTTATTTATTCGTCAATATCAACTTTGCCCGCTTCAAAGTAATACCCCTCAGATAGAACACACCTGTATCAGAGATCTTTTCCAATCTTGGAAGCACTCGTGGAACTCACTTCTCGTTATGTTGTTCAGCTCCTTCAGTATTTCTGCTTTTAACTCATCAATGGTGAGAAATGGCGTCCTTTCATGGTTCTCTTCAACCTTGAGAACAGAAAGAAGTCGCAGGGGGCCATGTCGGGTGAATACGTTGGCTGAGACAACACAACGGTTTTGATTTTTGCCAAACAATCACGAACAAACAGTGAGGTGTGAGCGGGGCCATTATCGCGAGGGAATTTTCACGAGTGTTTTTTCCATATTTCTAGTCGTTTTCTTCGGATTGTTTCACACAGACAGCGCACGGTTTACAGGTAGTATTCCTTGTTGACCCTACAACCGTATGGCTGGAAAATCATTGTTTACTGTCCAACTGAGATCGAAGAAAACCGTGACAATCTGATCGAACTTCTCGAATTTTTTTCGGTCTTGGCTCTTCAGGCAGTTTTCATTGGGACAAATGGACCTTTAAATGGACATCATACCCGTATATGTTTTTAGTCACAATCTTGTTTAGAAGTTATGGATCGTTCTCGACTTAGTACAGAAATTCCTGAGCGATGTCTACGCGACGTCGTTTCTGGTGGAAATTCAGCAATTTCCGAATACATTTTGCTGCTATATGTTTCATGCCAAAAACATCCGAAAACATTGCTTGGTATGCGCCAAAGGTCATGCCGACACCATCAGCAACCTCTCTGATGGCGATTCGGCGATTTTCCAAAACAATTTTCTTTACTACTCCCGCACTGTCGACAGTAATTTATGTGCCGCGACGTCCAGGCCGATCGCCCTCTTTACGTCTTCTCGGCTCTCTCTGAAACGTTTACATCACTCATAAACTCTTGTCTTACTCATAGCATATACTAAGATGGTATCTGTTCTTTCGGACATGTCCGAAAGAACAGATATCATCGGTGACCATGCAGCTCGTTAGAATGAAATTACAATGAAATGAACACCCTTAGCTGCTTACAGGCGTTGACGTACGTCAACGGGGACAGATGAAAATGTGTGCCCCGACCGGGACTCAAACCCGGGATCTCCTGCTTACATGGCAGACGCTCTATCCATCTGAGCCACCGAGGACACAGAGGATAGCGCGACTGCAGGGATTTATCTCTGGCACGCCTCCCGCGACACCCACATTCTCAACGTATTGTCCCGCACTACATTCGTAGTGCCCCCGCCCATTATACTCATTACTCGCGGCGCGTTGCCGATTCCCGTAAGAGTTCGGGCACTGATTGTGCATTCGCACAGAAGAAGAAGAAGAAGATGGTCAAATGGCCGGTGAGCCTTAACATAAATCAGGAACATGTGTACCGGAAAATTTTGAATATCGGATGTATTCAGCCGGAGAAATTAAAAAATTCCCTTTACTTTTTTTCACCTAAGCCGAAACAAGGCCCCGTGAGTAGACAACATTCCATTAGAACTACTGACAGCTTTGGTAGAGCCAGTCCTGACAAAACTCTACCATCTGGTGAGCAAGATGTATGAGACAGGCGAAATTCCCTCAGACTCCAAGAAGAATATAATAATTCCAATCCCAAAGGAAGCAGGTGTTGACAGATGTGAAAATTACCGAACTATCAGTTTAATAAGTCACAGCTGCAAAATACTAACGCGAATTCTTTACAGACGAATGGAAAAACTGGTAGAAGATCAGCTCGGATTCCGTAGAAATGTTGGAACACGTGAGGCAATACTGACCTTACGGCTTATGTTACAAGAAAGATTAAGGAAAGGCAAACCTACGATTATAGCATTTGTAGACGAGAAAGCTTTTGACAATGTTGAATGGAATACTCTCTTTCAAATTCTAAAGGTGACAGGGATACGCCGGCCGGAGTGGCCGAGTGGTTCTAGGTGCTACAGTCTGGAAGCGCGCGACCGCTACGGTCGCAGGTTCGAATCCTGCCTCGGGCATGGATGTGTGTGATGTCCTTAGGTTTAAGTAAAGTTCTAGGGGACTGATGACCTCAGAAGTTAAGTCCCATAGTGCTCAGAGCCATTTGAACCATTTTTGTGACAGGGGTAAAATACAAGGATCGAAAAGCTATTTACAGTTTGTACAGAAACCAGGTGGCAGCTATAACAGTCGAGGGGCTTGAAAGAGAAGCAGTGATTGAGAAGGGAGTGAGACAGGGTTGTAGCCTCTCCCCGATGTTATTCAATCTGTATATTGAGCAAGCAGTAAAGGAAACAAAAGAAAAGTTCGGAGTAGGTATAAAAATCCATGGAGAAGAAATAAAAACGTTGAGGTTCACCGATGACATTGTAATTCTGTCAGAGACAGCAAAGGACTTGGAAGAGCAGTTGAACGGAATGGACAGTGTCATGAAAGGAGGATATAAGATGAACATCAACAAAAGCAAAACGAGGATAATGGAATGTTGTCGAATTAAGTCGGGTGATGCTGAGGGAATTAGATTAGGAAATGAGACACTTAAAGTAGTGAAGGAGTTTTGCTATTTGGGGAGCAAGATAACTGATGATGGTCGAAGTAGAGACGATATAAAATGTAGACTGGCAATGGCAAGGAAAGCGTTTCTGAAGAAGAGAAATTTGTTAACATCGAGTATTGATTTAAGTGTGAGGAAGTCGTTTCTGAGAGTATTTTTATGGAATGTAGCCATGTATGGAAGTGAAACATGGACGATAAATAGTTTGGACAAGAGAATAGAAGCTTTCGAAATGTGGTGCTACAGAAGAATGCTGAAGATCAGATGGCCGGCCGAAGTGGCCGCGCGGTTCTGGCGCTGCAGTCTGGAACCGCGAGACCGCTACGGTCGCAGGTTCGAATCCTGCCTCGGGCATGGATGTGTGTGATGTCCTTAGGTTAGTTAGGTTTAACTAGTTCTAAGTTCTAGGGGACTAATGACCTCAGCAGTTGAGTCCCATAGTGCTCAGAGCCATTTGAACCATTTTTGAAGATCAGATGGGTAGATCACATAACTAATGAGGAGTTATTGAATAGAATTGGTAAGAATAGGAGTTTGTGGCACAACTTGACTAGGAGATGTTCTGAGGCATCAAGGGATCACCAGTTTAGTACTGGAGGGCAGCGTGGAGGGTAAAAATCATAGAGGGAGACCAAGAGATGAATACACAAAGCAGATTCAGAAGGACGTAGGCTGCAGTAGGTACTGGGAGATGAAGAAGCTTGCACAGGATAGAGTAGCATGGAGAGCTGCATCAAACTAGTCTCAGGACTGAGGACCACAACAACAAACATACTTTTTGATCTGTGCGGCTGATCTCGGCGGAGGTTCGAGTCCACCCTCGGGCATGGGTGTGTGTGTTTGTCCTTAGGATAATTTAGGTTAAGTAGTGTGTAAGCTTAGGGACTGATGACCTTAGCAGTTAAGTCCTATAAGATTTCACACACATTTGAACTTTTTTTTTTTGTAACTTTTTGATCAGTCTTCGTATAATCGAGCAGAAGCATTCTATAATTAACGAAAAGCTTGTATCGAGATCCAGGAAGGACCCCTGCCGTTGCCCCTTTGAGAACGCCGCAGAACGTTGTGCGATAGAACACGGAGGTGAAGATACAGACGGCGGTCAGTTGTGATGGAGCAGTACGACGGAGTTCAGGGTCCTCCGGTTTCCACAGGTCGCGGAATCCACACTCGCAGCGCAATGCGGCCGCCTCTGATAAACTTTACGGCGCCTGCTTACGGAGAAATGAAGGCTAGCAGAATGGCGCGCCTCGACGACGGGGCCGACCGGCGAGTGGACTCGCCCTACAAAGAGGCCCAAATAAGCCACCGCGCTTTCCCGCTTCCCGTCCTCCGCGCCCCGTCAATTACAAGGCGGGCCGTTGTTTTTCATTACAGCAGCGGGAAGTCCGCGCAAGAGCTTCCGGCGCGCCGGCGGCTAATGAACGAAGTTATGCGCCGCTCGGCCGCGGCCGGTAATAACCGGGCCCGGGCGCCGAGTCCGGCTGCTGATGCACCGCCGCCGAGATTGGCAGTCGCAGATATTGCGGCAGGTAGCGACCGCCCCATATTGGATTTCCGGGCGCGCCTTCCAATTTTGTTTGGCTCGCCGCTTCTTTATATGGGCGGGCCTTTGACCGCGGCCGTTGCCATGGCGACCCGCCTGTCAGAGGGAAGCCTCTTCATAAGCAGACAGGCCGCCCCCGCGCTCGCCCACCTACAGCGAGCTGTCGGGCAGCCGCTGCACGACACTGCTCGCTCCCGGGGCGAGTCTCCCACTCTGCACAAGTGCTGTGTGCCAGCGCCGAACAGCCTGGCAGATTAAAACTGTGCCGGGGCTGCGACGCGCACAGGGATGGTTCCAAATGATTCGAAAAGAGCACAGGTAGTCCCAATCGTGTTTCGTTAGACCGAGCCCAGGTTTCCTCCACAGTGACGATGCTTCCAAGGAAGTCTTCACCCTCCCTGTGGCAGCGATTGAGCAATTCCTCCACATGTGCATAACGATGCGACTGTCGCACCTCGGTCATTGCATGCAGCACACAACACCATCCGTGCCATACGATGGTCCTTGCAAAACGTCCATAGAGGTGGAAGTGCTCGGGGTGTACTACGCCCTCTATCTGTGTGAGAAAATTGACAGAGACGCGGGGTGATTATATTTAGGGCAGGTAGTCCCAGTCTTCAAGAAGGGTCGTCGAGCAGATGCGAAAAACAATAGACCTATATCTCTGACATCGATCTGTTGTAGAATTTTAGAACATGTTTTCTGCTCGCGTATCGAGACATTTCTGGAAACCCGGAATCTACTCTGTAGGAATCAACATGGATTCCGGGAACAGCGATCGTGTGAGAACATGTTTTCTGCTCGCGTATCGAGACATTTCTGGAAACCCGGAATCTACTCTGTAGGAATCAACATGGATTCCGGGAACAGCGATCGTGTGAGAGCCAACTCGCTTTATTTGTTCATGAGAGCCAGAAAATATTAGATACAGGCTCCCAGGTAGATGCCATTTTCCTTGACTTCCGGAAGGCGTTCGATACAGTTCCGCACTGTCGCCTTAAAAACAGAGTAAGAGCCTACGGAATATCAGACCAGATGTGTGGCTGGATTGAAGAGTTTTTAGCAAACAGAACACAGTATGTTGTTCTCAATGGAGAGACGTCTACAGACGTTAAAGTAACCTCTCGCGTGCCACAGGTGAGTGTTATGGGACCATTGCTTTTCACAATATCAGAAGTTCACTGAGGATTTTTGCGGGTGATGCTGTGGTATATCGAGAGGTTGTAACCATGAAAAATTGTACTGAAATGCAGGAGGAGCTCCAGCGAATTGACGCATGGTGCAGGCAATGGCAATTGAATCTCAATGTAGACAAGTGTAATGTGCTGCGAATACATAGAAAAAAATATCCCTTATCATTTAGCTACAATATAGCAGGTCAGCAACTGGAAGCAGTTAATTCCATAAATTATCTGGGAGTACGCATTAGGAGGGATTTAAAATGGAATCATCATATAAAGTTGATCGTCGGTAAAGCAGATCCCAGACTGAGATTCATTCGAAGAATCCTAAGGAAATGCAATCCGAAAACAAAGGAAGTAGGTTACAGTACACTCGTTCGCCCACTGCTTGAATACTGCTCAGCAGTGTGGGATCCGTACCAGATAGGGTTGATAGAACAGATAGAGAAGATCCAACGGAGAGCAGCGCGCTTCGTTCCAGGATCATTTAGTAATCGCGAAAGCGTTACGGAGATGATAGATATCTCAAGTGGAAGACTCTGCAGCACAGACGCTCAGTAGCTCGGTATGGGCTTTTGTTGAAGTTTCGAGAACATACCTTCACCGAGGAGCCACGCAGTATATTGCTCCCTCCTACGTATATCTCGCGAAGATACCATGAGGATAAAATCAGAGAGATTAGAGCCCACACAGAGGCATACCAACAGTCCTTCTTTCCGCGAACAATACGAGACTGGAATAGAAGGGAGAACCGATACAGGTACTCAAGGTACCCTCCGCCACACACCGTCAGGTGGCTTGCGGAGTATGTATGTAGATGTAGACGTAGATGTAAATGTAGATGTAGATATATATAAATGACCTAGTAGATAGTGTCGGAAGTTCCATGCGGCTTTTCGCGGATGATGCTGTAGTATACAGAGACGTTGCAGCATTAGAAAATTGTAGCGAAATGCAGGAAAATCTGCAGCGGATAGCCTCTTGGTGCAGGAAGTGGCAACTGACCCTTAGCATAGACAAATGTAATGTATTGCGAATACATAGAAAGAAGGATCCTCTATTGTGTGATTATATGATAGCAGAACAAACACTGGTAGCAGTTACTTCTGTAAAATATTTGGGAGTGTGCGTGCGGAACGATTTCTAGTGGAATGATCATATAAAATTAATTGTTGTTAAGGCGGCAGCCAAGTTGAGATATATTGGGAGAGTCCTTAGAAAATGTAGTCCATCAACAAAGGAGGTGGCTTACAAAACACTTGTTCGACCTATACTTGAGTATTGCTCATCAGTGTGGGATCCGTACCAGGTCGGGTTGACGGAGGAGATAGATAAGATCCAAAGAAGAACGGCGCGTTTCGTCACAGGGTTATTTGGTAATCGTGATAGCGTTACGGAGATGTTTAGTAAACTCAAGTGGCAGACTCTGCAAGAAAGGCGCTCTGCATCGCGGTGTAGCTTGCTGTCCAGGTTTCGAGAGGGTGCCTTTTGAGAATGAGGTATTGAATATATTGCTTCCCCCTACTTACACCTCCCGAGGAGATCACGAATGTAAAATTAGAGAGATTCGACCGCGCACGGAGGCTTTCCGGCAATCGTTCTTCCCCCTAACCATACGCGACTGGAACAGGAAATGGAGGTAATGACAGTGGCTCGTAAAGTGCTCTCCGCCACACACCGTTGGGAGGCTTGCGGAGTATAAATGTAGATGTAGATGTAGATGAAAGCCTTTCACGCGGAGTTGAGTCAAGAATCTGTTAATGTACGACAGCCTTCTACGCACTCATCCACCGTGGTAGACTGAACGGGCCAGAACACTGTTGCAGTGACAATGAAAAAAGCATGCCAAATTTAAAAGATCGCAAAACACTCAATATTTGAAAAGTTTGACAAAAGCTTGAAACGAAGTGTGCACTTCAGTGCGAGATGGTTTTATCACTTCCTACAACGAAACTCTCGAAATCTGGCAGAATATCCAAATAGCTTCTGGTCTTATATGTGGGCTCTGGGACTCGAACCCAGAACGACTTTCATGTGAGTATTGAGTGAAGAGCCTCCTACATACTGATCTCCTGTGGAACACAAAACAGGTCACAATACTGTTGCAGAAACAACGAAAAAAGCACCCCACATTTAAAAGAACGCATAAGCCTCAAGATTAGTGAAGTTTCACAGAAGCTCGAAATGTAGTGCGAACTTGAGTGACAGATACTTTTAATACTACCCAGAACACACTCTATCTAGAAATCAGATAGAATATCCAACAACATTCTGGTCGTATGTGAAGTACACCAGTAGAAAGATGCATTCATTCCTTTCACTGTACGATAACAATGGTGATGTTACTGAACTGCCACTAAAGCAGAGATACTATGTGCTGGCCTAAGATGCGCCAAAGATGTAGGAAGAATATCGATAAGAGGCACTGGATCAAGTGTGCGTATCGGCAGAGAGGCCAAAGACAGACTCGCAAGCGATGCGCCGCCAACGCCCTCTTCACTGCCGCTGCCTGGAGGGCTCAGACACAAGTGCAGTCGCTCATTCAGTAGCTCAGTCACTGAAGCACCAGCTTACACTCCAGCTGCCATCTGTCAGTTCACATCACTGGCTACGAGAGTGTGTAGCGACTGGAGTAGTGATTGTAGCGGGACTTTTACTTCACCAGCAGTAGGCTAACACGGACTAATATTGAACAGCTTGTACCACATGGACTCTCTGAGCCTCATCGTTGGTCGATCATCAGCGATCGGCTTGTTATCTTTGGCGCGTCCCCGGACATGAGCATCTTTGCGTTTTCGGCTGGGGCGCGCGGGACGGCCAGAGGCAGTCGGTTTGGGGCGGCCGGTGAGACTGGCGGAGTTGTGGCTCGGGCGTAAGCACACGTGTGATGTCTGTTACGCTGGGGCTGTTTGCTAATTGTGAAACTACTGCGGCGGTTACTGGTTGCCTCGAAGGCATTTCGTATAAACTGTGCCAAGCCTCGCGGTGAGAGGGGAGTCCGGAGTTGGTGTTGGCCTAGATGTTTGTACAAACTGAGGTGCCTGTGTGAGAAGCACGGCGTGGGCCAGTCGGTTGCTTCGTCCTTCTGGCAGCCACCGCAAGCGGATGTTCGGCCGGAATGTCTGCAGTTTGTGGTGAGCATAGTGTGAACAAGTTCCCGTAGGATGTGCTCCCGGCCTGACTCTTAGCCCGTGTTATTTGTGGGTGCCGACCCCTTGTCTGTTACTGCTTCCGGGTGTCCTGTAAGATTTCACAGCAAAACTGTGTTTTTGTGGCATTCTGTGTTTCTGGCTCAGCCTCCGCCTAGAAAGGGGAAAGTTTGGAATTCCTTAATGCCGTAATTTAAACATAATAAAAAAATTGTTCTTTCAGAATAAGCGCCTGTTTCTTTGGGACACTGCAGTTCAAACAGGAGTGGCGTAATGTTAATGAGTATTCGTTAAACGTAAAATGAAGTGTATTTAATGTCTTGCTATTTTCTGGGGCACGCAGCTGTGTTGTTGAACTCATTTTGAAGTGTTATGTTGGGTGAACGACTGCTCCCCACTTGAGTGTATTCTTTGAGAAGTATTGTAATGTTTTTTTGGATATTTTTCACTGCGGTGTATTAATTCAATTTTGTTTTTCTCTTTATTCGAATTACGGTAAATTGTCCAGTTTATCTGTGTATTGGCTTAACTCGCGCTTCACGCATTTAATCAGCTGTTTTTGGAATTGTTTTTTTTTTTTATTCCTGTATAATGTCAGATTCAAATGTAACTACATTTATGTTATTTGAAATAAATGTGTTGGATTGACCTTAATGAATTATGTGCAACCGAAGTAAGAGACATAGTCCTTCATTAGTGCTTAACTGTGGCGTGTGGTTCGGGTTGTGAACCCCGTGCTCGTACCAACCACTAAAAAAAATTAGTCAAATTATAGTGGGCACAGTAATATTTCCCACGTCCCGTACCTGAGTGGAAAGAGAAGAAGCCCTAATCTGTGGTACAGTGGGAAGTACCAGCTGTCATACAGCTCGTAATTGCTCCCAGGGTATATACTAGAGTTGGATAAAAAGTATCGACACTACTGTCATATTTTCTTCAGTTAAAACTTCCGGGCTGAGAGGCCGTGGTCGACGTATAAAATTTCCACCTGACGTTTCGTCTCCATCTGCGGGAGACATCTTCTGAGGTCGTCCGGCTACTGCCACTGAGGATCCAGGTACTCTCGCATTTATAGAGCGCAGAGAGAGCACCACCATTCGTCACGTGATGCCGACGGTATGCCTATCTTTGGAAGGCGTCGTCATTCTCGATAAAGAGTAATCGATTGTCATTCTGCTGGCGCAACGTCGACATCCATATTTTGTCCAACTTTGAAACTTCCTGCTTTCTATTGAAATTGTTGTGGTGTTTGTGAATTTCTATTGCTTCTCTATACATGCGCGCATGATAATGGGATGTTCGTGCTAGAACGCTTGTCTCATTAAATTTAATTTCGTGATTACCATCTCGAAAACATGTTCAGCTACGGCCGATTTTTCGATGCGTCCTAAGCGTTTCTTTTATGTTCGGATAACCGGGTGTTTACACTTCTTTTCGTTGTTCCAATATATACTTGTCCACAACTGCATGGAATTTTGTGTGCCCCAGGTGTTGCTAGGGGATGTCGGGCGTCTTTTGCAGTTTTTAAATATTGCTTAATCTTCTTGGTGGGTCTGAAGATTGTTTCGATCCCATACTTGGGCAGAACTTTTCCGACACGGTCCGTAACCTTATTAATAAACGGTAGGAAAACTTTTCCAGTAGGTGACCGTTGTTGCTCTGCACTTCTTACTTCTTTGATGGAGGGCTCGATCAATTTCCTTGCTGGTATATCCGTTTTTGATGAAGGCTGACCGTAGGTGATTCAGTTCATCTTGTAGGTAAGCCGGCTCGCAGATTTTGTTGACTCTGTCCACCAAGGTTTTAATGACACCTCTTTTTTGCCTAGTATGATGGTTAGATTCCTTGTGGAGTTATCGATCCGTGTGAGTGTTCTTTCTATATACCTTGTGGCCCAGCGTCCCATCCACCCGTTTAATTACCGACACATGCAGGAAATTGAGTTGACCGTTGCTCTCTTTCTCCTTCGTAAACTGTATCTTCGGGTTAATACTGTTCAGGTGCACGAAGAAGACATCCAACTTCTTCACCATGAGTCCACACTACAAATGTGTCATCAACATAGCGGTACCATTTAGCAGGCTTTTTACTGGCAGTCTGCAGCGCTCGCTGTTGGAAGATCTCCACAAATAAATTGGCAACAGCTGCGGTGAGAGGGCTTCCCATCGCCACCCCGCCGATCTGCTCGCAAAATTCGTTGTTTTACTGGAAATAAGTTGTCGGCAGGCAGTGTTTAAATAAAGCCACTATGTCAGTCGTAAAAATATCTGCTATATGTGAAATAGCTTCGTTTACAGGCACCATGGTAAACAATGGCACTACATCGAAGCTCACAACAATATCACTTGGGCGGACGTTAATCTCCCTCAGTTTTTCAATAAAATGCGCCGAGTTTTTAATGTAACTGTCCGTTCTGCCGATGTGTGGTTTCAGATGGAGACGAAACGTCAGGTGGAAATTTTATACATCGACCACGGCCTCTCAGCCCGGAAGTTTTAACGGAAGACAACACCGGCCGTGAAAGCCTACATTGTATGACTACTGTCATAATTCAAACCAAACTTTATTGGCAGACGTTCACCAGATTCGTGCCCTCGATATGATCGTTCCCCTTGTAAGTCACCGTTCCTCACACAGAATTTCACCGCAGCGCTTCCATCTCTGTCGATATCTCGCAAGGACCGCCCTATGGCGCGGCTGATGTCTTCTGTTCTACTGTAGCACGCGCTACGAACACGTTCCTTCATTTTGGTGAACAGGTCATAAACGCACAGTCTCATATCGGGTGAAGCGGTGGATGTTGCAGTATCTCCACGTACGCCGGAGCTCCTGCACAGTCCATCTTCCCGGAGCCTGTCAGTGAGACAAGCAGCTGTCTCTTTCTCCTCTGTGCGGGACGAAAGTGGTGTCGCAAGATCCCAGTAGTAGGCTCCAGTTACCACCTGCCCCTGCTGTACACCGTGACTCGTGATGCAGAATGAAGCCCTGGATATCGTAAGCCACAATAGCTGTCACTTTGGTACCAGCTGGTTCACAATTCACGTTCTGTGCGCTAGTCGAACCAGGACGTTTCCATTCACTGGATTGTCGCTGTAATCGTGGTTCGTCAGACCGAGCCCAGGTTTCGCCCACAGTGACGATGCTTCCAAGGAAGTCTTCACCCTCCATGTGGCAGCGATTGAGCAATTCCTCCACAAGTGCGACTGTGGCACCTCGGTCATTGCATGCGGGCGGCACCCAACACCATCCTTGCAAGACGTCCATAGAGGTGGAAGTGCTCGCGGTGTGCTACGCCCTCTATCTGTGTGGGGAAATTGACAGAGACGCGGGGTGATTACAGGGCTATTAAAAATGATTGAAGCGATTTCATAAATTCACTGTAGCTCCATTAATTGACATATGGTGACGACACACTACAGATACGTAGAAAAACTGATATTGTTCGGCTGAAGCCGCACTTCAGGTTTCTGCCGCCAGAGCGCTCGAGAGCGCAGTGAGACAAAATGGCGACAGGAGCCGAGAAAGCGTATGTCGTGCTTGAAATGCACTCACATCTGTCAGTCATAACAGTGCAACGACACTTCAGGACGAAGTTCGACAAAGATCCACCAACTGCTAACTCCATTCGGCGATGGTATGCGCAGTTTAAAGCTTTTGGATGCCTCTGTAAGGGTAAATCAACGGGTCGGCCTGCAGTGAGCGAAGAAACGGTTGAATGCGCGCGGGCAAGTTTCACGCATAGTGATGTGAAAGATTTAGTGTTTAAACCTCCTCTACCAAGAAACGTGCCAGAAATGCGAGCTCGCATCAACAACGCTTTCGAACTCATTGATGGGGACATGCTGCGCCGAGTGTGGGAGGAACTTGATTATCGGCTTGATGTCTGCCAAATCACTAAAGGGGCACATATCGAACATTTGTGAATGCCTAAAAAAACTTTTTGAGTTTTTGTATGTGTGTGCAAAGCATTGTGAAAATATCTCAAATGATAAAGTTATTGTAGAGCTGTGAAATCGCTTCAATCATTTGTAATAACCCTGTATATTTAGGGCATTTAGGGCAGGTAGTAACAGTCTTCAAGAAGGGTCATCGAGCAGATGCGCAAATCTATAGACCTATATCTCTGACGTCGATCTGTTGTAGAATTTTAGAACATGTTTTTTTTGCTCGAGTATCATGTCGTTTCTGGAAACCCAGAATATACTCTTTAGGAATCAACATGGATTCCGGAAACAGCGATCGTGTGAGACCCAACTCGCTTTATTTGTTCATGAGAGCCAGAAAATATTAGATACAGGCTCCGAGGTAGATGCTATTTCCCTTCTGGAAGGCGTTCGATACAGTTCCGCACTGTCGCCTGAAAAACAAAGTAAGAGCCTACGGAATATCAGACCAGCTGTGTGGCTGGATTGAAGAGTTTTTAGCAAACAGAACACAGCATGTTGTTCTCAATGGAGAGACGTCTACAGACGTTAAAGTAACCTCTGGCGTGCCACAAGGGAGTGTTATGGGACCACTGCTTTTCACAATATATATAAATGACCTAGTAGATAGTGTCGGAAGTTCCATGCGGCTTTTCGCGGATGATGCTGTAGTATACAGAGAAGTTGCAGCATTAGAAAATTGTAGCGAAATGCAGGAAGATCTGCAGCGGATAGGCATTTGGTGCAGGGAGTGGCAACTGACCCTTAACATAGACAAATGTAATGTATTGCGAATACATAGAAAGAAGGATCCTTTATTGTATGATTGTATGATAGCGGAACAAACACTGGTAGCAGTTACTTCTGTAAAATATCTGGGAGTATGCGTGCGGAACGATTTCAAGTGGAATGATCATATAAAATTAATTGTTAGTAAGGCGGGTACCAGGTTGAGATTCATTGGGAGAGTCCTTAGAAAATGTAGTCCATCAACAAAGGAGGTGGCTTACAAAACACTCGTTCGACCCATACTTGAGTATTGCACGTCAGTGTGGGATCCGTACCAGATCGGGTTGACGGAGAAGATAGAGGAGATCCAAAGAAGAGCGGCGCGTTTCGTCACATGGTTATTTGGTAAGCGTGATAGCGTTACGGAGACGTTTAGCGAACTCAAGGGGCAGAATCTGCAAGAGAGGCGCTCTGCATCGCGGTGTAGCTTGCTGTACAGGTTTCGAGTGGGTGCGTTTCTGGATGAGGTATCGAATATATTGCTTCCCCCTACTTACACCTCCCGAGGAGATCACGAATGTAAAATTAGAGAGATTATAGCGCGCACGGAGGCTTTCCGGCAGTCGTTCTTCCCGCGAACCATACGCGACTGGAATAGGAAAGGGAGGTAATGAAAGTGGCACGTAAAGCGCCCTCCGCCTCACACCGTTGGGTGGCTTTGCGGAGTATAAATGTCGATGTAGAATATCTGTCAATAAAGTTTGGTCTGAATTATGATTGTTGCCACCGCTTTTTATCAAACCCATCTATCACTGGCGTAGTCGTCATCCAGAGAACGGAGGTATTACGAAGACCTTTAGAAGAACATTTATAATTTGGGCAGTGATTCGACAGTTGGAACCTTGGAAATTTCTAATCAGCTCATACACTGTCTCACAAATACAGTGGAGTACCCAGAGGGCCCTTCCAGTAAGGTGGAGTGAGGCCGCCTCATCGAACGGAGGTTGTGTTGAAAAATAGGCTTTTGTAGCTGAAAAAGTGGACAATAATAAGGAGCATTGGAATCCGGAAACAAAACAACCTCCTTTGCATTACTTATTCAACGCCCGTCGTGCAACAGTCTGTGGTTGACTGTCATCTATCATCCTTCGTCCGGTCTCAGCTTCGTCCCGTCGAACGTTCAGCTGTTTCCAGAACTTAAAGAACATCTTCGAGAATTTCAATTTGATAGTCATGAAGCGGTGCAAAGACAGGGAAAGTTGTGGCTCCGGCAACAAAGTCAAACATTCTACAGTGACGATATAAACGAACAGCATTCCCACTGCGAGACATGTGTTCGTTGTGAAGGTGGCTTTCTACATCTACATCTACATCCATACTCCGCAAGCCACCTGACGGTGTGTGGCGGAGGGTACCTTGAGTACCTCTATCGGTTCTCCCTTCTATTCCAGTCTCGTATTGTTCGTGGAAAGAAAGATTGTCGGTATGCCTCTGTGTGGGCTCTAATCTCTCTGATTTTATCCTCATGGTATCTTCGCGAGATGTACGTAGGAGGGAGCAATATACTGCTTGACTCCTCGGTGAAGGTATGTTCTCGAAACTTCAACAAAAGCCCGTACCGAGCTACTGAGCGTCTCTCTTGCAGAGTCTTCCACTGGAGTTTATCTATCATCTCCGTAACGCTTTCGCGATTACTAAATGATCCTGTAACGAAGCGCGCTGCTCTCCGTTGGATCTTCTCTATCTCTTCTATCAACCCTATCTGGTACGGATCCCACACTGCTGAGCAGTACTCAAGCAGTGGGCGAACAAGCGTACTGTAACCTACTTCATTTGCTTTCGGATTGGATTTCCTTAGGATTCTTCCAATGAATCTCAGTCTGGCATCTGCTTTACCGACGATCAACTTTATATGATCATTCCATTTTAAATCACTCCTAATGCGTACTCCCAGATAATTTATGGAATTAACTGTTTCCAGTTGCTGACCTGCTATATTGCAGCTAAATGATAAGGGATCTTTCTTTCTATGTATTCGCAGCACATTACACTTGTCTACATTGAGATTGAATTGCCATTCCCTGCACCATGCGTCAATTCGCTGCAGATCCTCCTGCATTCCCTTGAGAAATATGCAGACATGAAGAACCTTTGTATTACTTAAAAAGCCGCAAGAGTTTTCACATAAAAAGTTGGTAGACATTGTTTTTCAGCACGCCCTCGTTGAAACGTGGTAAATTACACTGGTGAGGTGCGACGCTGTGACCGCTTCCTACAGCCGATCTGAACGCTATCTGGAGGTGGTGTGGGCGCGTGACACGGTAATGACAGTACACAGGATCTTTGTTTCAACTTTAAGCAACTAAATATCTCGAAAACAAGGCGTAATGCGAAAAAAATTATCTAGCTGAAAAGTTAACACGCTGCTGGCCATTAAAATTGCTACACGAAGAAGAAATGCAGATGATGAACGGGTATTCATTGGACAAATATATTATACTAGAACTGACATGTGTCTACATTTTCAAGCAATTTGGGTGCATAGATCCTGAGAAATCAGTATCCAGAACAACCACCTCTGGCCGTAATAACGGCCTTGATACGCGTGGACATTGAGTCAAACACAGCTTGGATGGCGTGTACAGATACAGCTGCCCATGTAGCTTCAACACGATACCACAGTTCATCAAGAGTAGTGACTGGCGTATTGTGACGAGCCAGTTGCTCGGCCACCATTGACCAGACGTTTTCAATTGGTAAGAGATCTGGAGAATGTGCTGGCCAGGGCAGCAGTCGAACATTTTCTGTATCCAGAAAGGCCCGTACAGGACCGGCAACATACTGTCGTGCATTTTGCTGCTGAAATGTAGGGTTTCGCAGGGATCGAATGAAGGGTGGAGCCACGGGTCGCAACACATCTCAAATGTAACGTCCACTGTTCAAAGTGCGGTCAATGCGAACAAGAGGTGACCGAAACGTGTAACCAATGGCACCCCATACCATCACGCCGGGTGATACGCCAGTATGGCGATGACGAATACACGCTTCCAATGTGCGTCAGCGCGATGTCGCCAAACACGGATGCGACCATCATGATACTGTAAACAGAACCTGGATTCATCCGAAAAAATGACGTTTTGCGATTCGTGCACCCAGGTTCGTCGTTGAGTACACCATCGCAGGCTCTCCTGTCTGTGATGCAGCGTCAAGGGTAACCGCAGCCGTGGTCTCTGAGCTGATAGTCCATGCTGCCGCAAACGTCGTCGAACTGTTCGTGCAGATGGTTGTTGTCTTGCAAACGTCCCCATCTGTTGACTCGGGGATCGAGACGTGGCTGCACGATCCGTTACAGCCGTGCGGATAAGATGCCTGTCATCTCGACTGCTAGTGATACGAGGCCGTTGGGATCCAGCACGGCGTTCCGTATTACCATTCCTGAACCCACCGAGTCCATATTCTGCAAACGGTCATTGGATCTCGACCAACGCGAGCAGCAATGTCGCGATACGATAAACCGCAATCGCGATAGGCTACAATCCGACCTTTATCAAAGTCGGAAACGTGATGGTAATCATTTCTCCTCCTTACACGAGGCACCACAACAGCGTTTCACCAGGCAACGCCGGTCAACTGCTGTTTGTGTACGAGAAATCGGTTGGAAACTGTCCTCATGTCAGCACGTTGTAGGTGTCGCCACCGGCGCCAACCTTGTGTGAATGCTCTGAAAAGCGAATCATTTGCATATCACAGCATCTTCTTCCTGTCGGTTAAATTTCGCGTCTCTAGCTCGTCATCTTCGTGGTGTAGCAATTTTAATGGCCAGCAGTGTATTAACCGTTAGAACATAAAGGTTTAATAAATGAAAAGCACTAGTTTGCTTTTGTTCTACAGAATTAATTTATTGTGTTAACCGGTTTTCAGCTTTACTTTACATTTACTGAATAGTGTCGCTAGAGAAGTTACGACACTTCACTATCACATCGGAAACAGTGGACCTGGGGATGTTTAGGAGTGTGGAAATCTCGCTTACAGACGTATGACACAAGTGACTACCAATCGCCTGACCACATTCGAAGTCCGTGACTTCCGCGGAGAGCCCGATTCAGCTCTCTCACTATGCCTAATGACTAATGAGGTCGCTAATTTGGAGTACCTGGCAGTAGGTGGCAGCACAATCACCTAATATGAAAAACGTATGTTTTTGAGGGTGTCGGGGTACTTTTGACCACATAGTATAGGTGCAGACTGCGGTATAGTTTTCCTGGTAGCCTTGGTCAGTTAAGGTCGTACCCACGTTAGCTATACGTTATATGTGTTGCGTACCTATCAGTCGTTACCTCGTAACGATCGCTTTCTTTCTGTATGCGATCAGTGTCTTACTAGACTGTCCTAAAAACCTGGGCAGTAAACCGTCTAGAAACCGAGTGAATGTATACCGAGGCCTGCGTAACCTATGGAACACTTTTTTCGTCCGTTGTTATCATCCTGTCTTGTACTTAAAAATAAACAGCATTAGCAGTAAAATCGAACTTGTGAATGTTTAAATCAAGTTTTATTCCAAAATTGTTGATTTGTGACGTGAAACAGAGGGATGCTGTAGTAAAAATAAAGAGAAAAATACAGATTTACCGTACGGCGTTAGAAAACGCAATTTCCTCAACAAAGACGTAAAATAAAAAACCCACAAAACAAAAATACACCGAACATTGCTTCAATATCTCATCGAACTTATATAAAATATGTTTATGCTATTCATAAACAGCTTTCGAATTTATCAGTAATAACAAGACACTGTTGCCTTTGATCGTGATGATGAACGTCCTATCGAGAGCAAAATAATAACAACAGTTATATATATTTTTTATGTTTGTGCGTGAAACTGTACGTGCATTAAAAGCGATTGCTTTGGTTGCGTAAAAGCGCAGAAGTTACGCCATCAACTAATTTGTATTACATACAAAATTTAATTTACATTCCGTAAGAATATAAAATACACAATTCATATTAACAGAATCTTCCGTCGGTTCTTGGTAGAACAACATTATAATAAATGAAAAGCACCAGTTTGTTTTTGTTCTACAATAATACTTTTATTGTTAACCGGTTTTCGGCTTACAAGGCCATCTTCAGACATTTACTGAGTATTATCACCAAAGAAGCTAAATGTTATCAGACAACATTGGAAGAGTAGTAACACATCTAGACTGAAGTAGAAACATACAGTAAGTAACATCTTTGCAATGAAAAAGTAAAACCTGAACAGTACATAAATAACAATGGAGTAGACAGGAAAACCTTTAGCAGAAAATAGGAATAGCATGCCTACATAACAGTTTCTATTACTAAACGAAACTAATAAAATAAAATAAAATTAGTACTAGACAAGGCTCCATCAGGAGGTATGAAACATGGAGAGTGATACACAACCAATTACAAGAAGAGACACTTATAAATGTAAATACAGAATACATAAGGAACTTAAGCAATATCAATAAGATAAACAGAAATTAATAAATGCAGGAAAATGGAGGTGTTTGAGGAAGCCTACAGTTTGAGAGTGTGGTGGTACTGTATTTTAACATTATATTCAACAGTGGCTGCGTACCAGTTTTCATTAAATAAGTGAGCAAAGTAAAATATGAACAGTATTTGATGAGACAACTACAATGGGTGTTAAACATGGACATTAATACAAGTACCAGTTAAAAGAAAGTCTTAACTATTGAAACTATAGTCTGTATCATTAAGTTGTTTTGTTTGTTGAAGTTGTCTTTGTATTCCACCTAGACTATAGTTTCAATAGTTAAGGCTTTCTTTTAACTGGTACTTGTATTACTGCCCATGTTTAACATCCATTGTAGTTGTCTCATCAAATACTGTTCATATTTTACTTTGCTCACTTATTTAATGAAAACTGGTCCGCAGCCACTGCTTTGATTATAATGTTAATGTTGAAATGCAGTACCACCACACTCTCAAACTGTAGGTTTCCTCAAACACCTCCATTTTCCTGCATTTATTAATTTCTGTTTCTTCTTCTGTAGTGGTCAATCCAAGGATTGTCTCCATTCTGTGCGTCTTTCAGCTTTTCTCTTCATTTCTTTATATGTGTTACATCCCACATTTTTCACGATTTGATCCATGTGCCTCAGTCGTGGTCTTCCTTCTCTGTCTTTTTCCCTCGACATATCCCTCTATGATTGTGTTCAGGAGTCCTTTATGTCTTAGTAGATGGCCTGTAAATTGCACTCTTCTTTTAACAATGAAACTCCAGAAGCTTCTCTTCTCACCTGCTCTTTCCAGAACCACTTCGTTTGTGACCTTGTCGATACATTTTATTTTGAGCATGCGTCTATAGCACCACATTTCAAAAGAATTTAGCTTCTGGTCTTCTTCTGTCCCGAAAGTCCATGTTTCACAGCCATAGCATGCCACACTCCACACATGTGATTTCAAAAATCTTTTCCTGATTTCAAGGCTGATGCTCTTAGATGTTAATATGTTTTTCTTCTTGTTAAAAGCAGCCTTTGCTTGAGCTATTCTACTTCTCACTTCTGCCTTGCTCCTTCCATCCCTGGTAATATTACTGCCCAGATAAGTAAATTTATCAACTTGTTGGCGGCCACGGTGGCCGAGCGGTTCTAGGCGCTCAGTCCGGAACCGCGTGACTGCTACGGTCGCAGGTTCGAATCCTGCCTCGGGCATGGGTGTGTGTGATGTCCTTAGGTTAGTTAGGTTTAAGTAGTTCTAAGTTCTAGGGGACTGATAACCTCCGATGTTAAGTCCCATAGTGCTCAGAGCCATTTTTATCAACTTGTTCAAGCAGTTCATTGCCTACATGAATTTGGACTTTCACTTGATCTTCTTTGTCGCATGCCATTACTTTTGTTTTTGCTTTATTAATTCTCATATTATATTCTTCACCCATAACTTTATCCATTGTATTCAGTAGGACTACAAGAACTTCTTCACTTTCAGCCAGGACAGCTATATCATCGGCATATCTTATCATATCTATTCGTTGGCCATGAATTACTACACCTGTCTGTGAATTTTCCCTTACTTTTTTCAGCGCCTCTTCAATGTTTATCTTATTGATATTGCTTAAGTTCCTTATGTATTCTGTATTTACATTGATAACTGTCTCTTCTTGTAATTGGTTGTGTATCACTCTCCATGTTTCATACCTCCTGATGCAGCCTTGTCTAGTACTAATTTTATTTCATTTTATTAGTTTTGTTTAGTAATAGAAACTGTTATGTAAGCATGCTATTCCTATTTTGTGCTAAAGGTTTTCCTATCTACTCCATTGTACTGTACAGTTTTTACTTTTTCATTGCAAAGATGTTACTTACTGTGTGTTTCTACTTCAGTCTAGATGTGTTACTACTCTTCTAATGTTGTCTGCTAACATTTAACTTCTTTGGTGATAATACTCAGTAAATGTCTGAAGATGGCCTTGTAAGCCGAAAACCGGTTAATAATAAAAGTAATATTTTAGAACAAAAGCAAACTGGTGCTTTTCATTTATTATATGCAATTCACTGACACTGGATGATGTGCGGTTCTAATCACGAGTAAAACAAAAAATCGTTGGCTCTCAGTATCTCTCTTACGAATTCTTTTATCTATCTTTCCCTATCAGTGATACCAATAATACCGGTAATCCTACCAGTTACTAGGTCATTTGTGTATTGCAACTCTAAGTACCGGGTGTGCCGTTTATCTAATGACCGCCGCACGAGCAGTTGTGTTTGCCGGCCGCTGGAGCCATGCTGGCTGGTCGAATGGTTCCCGTGTCGCCCTGTTAACGCCGCATAACGCGCTTTTTCGAGCCAGTAAAACAAACATCACGGTAACCTCGTCGTTGAGAGCTCGTAAGCTCCATCCTTCGTCCATCGCGAGCGTAACTGTGAAGTCTGCGAACGCAACAATGGCGAGACCGAATTGTTCCATTCCACAACGATTGTTTATTTACGGTTCGTACGTGCGTACAGAGTCTGTTCGTATTGTCCGGAGATCGTTTGAGGTGTTCGAATTCCGAGTCGTTACGTAGTTCACAAATTAATAAATAAATTTCTTGAAACGGTAAGTTCTCATGGCAAGAAGCGTGAACGACGACGTGTGTGCTCACAGGTCATCTCAATGACGTTGCATACCGCCTGAAAAATTCACCTAAAATGTCGCTTTATACGTCTTTCGCAACAAACGCATACTTCTTGCACCTCTGTACAAACAGCTTGTATGTTATGTATGAATGCTGAGTCTCGCGGCGATAACGTTGAATAAAATGTTCTCGGGTTTCCAACAGCGTCAATTGCTTAAAACTACACGAGCTTTCGGCCAAGCACTCCTAGGCCATTGTCAGGTGGTACGACTGCCAGTGGACAGGTGGTGCGCCCTTATATACGCTAGCTGCCGGCTGTGAAGTCACTGGTGCCCGTGACATTGCCATATATGGGCATGTTTTGAGTCGGCGTTCGATGTGCCCTCCTCAACCGCACGATCGCTGGATCCTACGCAGCGCTGAGCTGCAACCCACCGTCTCTATTCAGGGTGTCTGATGTAACTTTTATTTCAATGGGTAGCCCGTTCGCTCCAGCTGTTGCAAACCTCTTGATGGAGAGTTTTGAGGATATTGCCATAGATACTGCGCCATTGAAGTCGAAGTGTTTCTTTCGATACGTTGACGACACGTTCGTTATTTGGCCACACGGACGCGAGAAACTAGATGAGTTTTTGGAACACCTCAATGCCATCAAAAGTAATATCCAGTTCACCGTGGAGATGGAAAAAGATAACGCATTGCACTTCCTCGACGTCCTTGTCCACCGTAAACGAAATGGGTGACTTGGCCACAGCGTCTACAGAAAATCCACCCACACAGACCTGTACCTGCACGCCACCAGCCATCATCATCCAGCACAGAAGCGCACAGTATTACAAACATTGGTGCCTCGTGCAAGAGTAATATCAGACGACGACAACCTGCCCCACGAACTGAGCCACCTACGTAAGGATTTCAGGAATAACGGCTACAGCGCCCGTCAAGTGAAAGAAATGATTTCTGGGAAATATCAGAATAAGACCACCGACAGAGAGCAGGAAAAGAAACTTGCTTTGCTGCCATTCTGTGGCTCTGTGTCGGGAAAGATAAGCCGCCTGGTGAAAAGACACAAGATCAAATCAATCTTCAGGCATCCAACGAAAATCCGTCAACTACTGAGACCAGTTAAAGATGCAGTAGGTCTCAGAACACCTGGAGTCAACGAAATAACTTGTGAGTGTGGCCAGAAGTACATCGGACAAACAGTGCGCACTGTGGAACAACGCAAGAAAGAACATGAGAGGTATTATCGTCTACTCTATCCAGAGAAATCTGCGTTAGCTGAGCATGCGTTCGAAAACGGTCACCACATAAAATCTGACGATACCTCTGTCGTGGCTCGCACTAACGGCAGCCGGCCGCGGTGGTCTAGCGGTTCTAGGCGCGCAGTCCGGAACCGCGCGACTGCTGCGGTCGCAGGTTCGAATCCTGCCTCGGGCATGGATGTGTGTGATGTCCTTAGGTTAGTTAGGTTTAAGTAGTTCTAAGTTCTAGGGGACTGATGACCAGAGATGTTAAGTCCCATAGTGCTCAGAACCATTTGAACCACTAACGGCTTCTGGGACAGTTTAATAAAGAAAGCTATTGAAATAAAAATTACCGCAAACACCCTGAATAGAGACGGTGGCTTGCAGCTCAGCGCTGCGTGGGATCCAGCGGTCGCGAGGTTGAAGAGGGCACATCGAACGCCGACTCAAAACATGCCCATATATGGCAATGTCACGGGCACCAGTGACGTCACAGCCGGCAGCTAACGTATATAAGGGCGCACCAACAGCCCACTGGCAGTCATAACACTTGACAATCGCCAAGAAGTGCTTGGCCGAAAGGTCGTGTAGTTTTAAGCAATTGGCCGGCCAGGGTGTCCGAGCGGTTCTAGGCGCTACAGCCTGGAACCGCGCGACCGCTACGGTCGCAGGTTCGAATGCTGCCTCGGGCAGGGATGTGTGTGATGTCCTTAGGTTAGTTAGGTTTAAATAGTTCTAAGTTCTAGGGGACTGATGATATCAGAAGTTGTCCCATAGTGCTCAGAGACATTTGAACCATTTTTTAAGCAATTGACGCGGTTGGAAAGCCGAGAACATTTTATTCAGCTTGTATGTTACTTGGGCTAAGGCCCTATAAACCTGGTGATTCGGCACAGAGGGTTAGGTTTTGTGAATGGGTTTTGAAGCAATTACATGACGGTGAAATGGACCCTTACCCCATTCTGTTTTCAGATCAGGCTTGGTTCCATTTACATGGGTGTTAATTCCCAAAACTTTCGGCACTGGAGTACGGATGGACCTAGTCTGCTTCGTGAGGGACCCCTTCACGTTCAGAAAATAGGAGTGTGGTGAGCAGTTACTGGTGACAGAATAATAAGTCATATTTTATTATTGACACAGTTAACAGTGAAAGAAATGTACAAAGTATTTTGCAACCTTTTTTAATGAAGCAAGTGAAAGAGAACGAAGTTTCGCGTTTTTTCAGCAGGATTCAGCAATACCTAGTACGGCCAATGCACGCAGCTGATGATGTGACGATATTGCAGTGCCTGTGTTATGACCCAATGCATCGTAGTTCGGAATAATACAGCCACCGTAATATGGTATTTTTCCACCGACATCGGGCAAGTGACTTTCAAGTAAAATGTCTCGACTGTATAGGAATATAGCGTCCCGTCGACAGCGAAGTCATTACAGTCAGGAATACATGTAATGGGTGTACGAATACAGGTCGACGACATACGGAGATTTGGCTCCAAACCGAGAGTCGTGCTCGGGTAACCAAATAGTAAGGCGACTGCTGGCGATAAGCGGGAAATCCGTGTTCGAACCCCGTGCAGCACAAATTTTCATTGTGTAAGGGGTTCACCACTCTGTTGGAACTAATGTAATCTCGATGTTGTATCGCTCACTTGCTAGAAAGACAATTCACAGGCGCTGCCTGAGACATAAAATATCTTTGCCCCTGTTAAAAGAGAGCTGCAATTGAGTCGCAGGTCAGAGCCATACAGTAAATATCTCTTGAGTGAGCATTCGCATGCGCAGAACAGATTTTGTGTTGTCAACATACATTGCCGGCCTGGTCACGTGTTCTCGGGACGTCGTGTGTTTGTCCGTATATTGGTTCAATTGGCTCTGAGCACTATGGGACTTAACTTCTGAGGTCATCGGTCCCATAGAACTTAGAACTACTTAAACCTAACTAACCTAAAGACATCACACACATCCATCTCCGAGGCAGGATTCGAACCTGCGACCGTAGCTGTCGCGCGGTTCCAGACTGCAGCGCCTAGAACCGCTCTGCTACTCCGGCCGGCTTGTCCGTATAGCGCCCTGTGTATTTAGAATGTCACTACATCCCTAGTACAGACGGATTATTTTCGTACGTGTCGTGGATTATTTACGTATGTTGCGCAGACATTTTAACAGTATCCATAACTGGGAATAAACCAGCTACGTAACTTTTAAGGGCAAGTGATGTTGCATTCTACTTCTTTGCGATAGGTGTCACAGTTCAGATGCACTCAATTTTTGGTAGTTTTCGGTATGATACAGCACTTGATAATATTACAGAGCCTGACGTACACTTTTGCAGTGATAGTCTTGCAAAAAGACTTGACAGTATGCAAGTACTTTTGCAAGTGTCCGAAAAATACCGAACTTACCACACGTTAGCCCTGCTAATTCGTCCTTTTTTCTGCTATTTCTGCGTATTTATTTTCACGTTTTTGCGACCTAAAGCACAATTTTTCTTACTGGTGACACTTTGAAGTATTTATTTAACGCATTTTACGTACTTGCTCCCAGTTTATTAAATAAATAGTAGACTGAGTAATCTATATACATAATCGACAAGTCACTGATAAATGCATGGAGGATAGAGTAATCTATATACATAATCGACAAGTCACTGATAAATGCATGGAGGATAGTATTTGCTGAAACAACTAACCATTCCCTTTCCTGTTCCACTAGCAAATTTACGAGAGGAAGCGATTGTTTGTAAACTTTTGTATGAGCCGTAATATCTATTATATAATCATAAAATCGCAGAAAAATAGATCTACAGAATCAAGCCTTAATTATAATGCATGTCGAAATTTTTAAACATGTACAGTGTCTCTTACTAATATGATAACTATAATTAGAGCTACATGGTATGTACCCATGAAAAGTTACTATCCCTCCTTTCACATATTTTTCTTTGCATGCGTAGCAACAACAGTAATTCACCGTCGCTGTAACACTATCAACAAACGGTGTAACTCTTGATATTATAAACTTCAAACTCTGTGGAAAGCACACAAGCACAGCGAAGTCCCGAAAACACGAGACAATCCTGGTTTAATGTTGACAACATGCGCAGAACGCAATGCTCACTCCAAAGATACACTCCTGGAAATTGAAATAAGAACACCGTGAATTCATTGTCCCAGGAAGGGGAAACTTTATTGACACATTCCTGGGGTCAGATACATCACATGATCACACTGACAGAACCACAGGCACATAGACACAGGCAACAGAGCATGCACAATGTCGGCACTAGTACAGTGTATATCCACCTTTCGCAGCAATGCAGGCTGCTATTCTCCCATGGAGACGATCGTAGAGATGCTGGATGTAGTCCTGTGGAACGGCTTGCCATGCCATTTCCACCTGGCGCCTCAGTTGGACCAGCGTTCGTGCTGGACGTGCAGACCGCGTGAGACGACGCTTCATCCAGTCCCAAACATGCTCAATGGGGGACAGATCCGGAGATCTTGCTGGCCAGGGTAGTTGACTTACACCTTCTAGAGCACGTTGGGTGGCACGGGATACATGCGGACGTGCATTGTCCTGTTGGAACAGCAAGTTCCCCTGCCGGTCTAGGAATGGTAGAACGATGGGTTCGATGACGGTTTGGATGTACCGTGCACTATTCGGTGTCCCCTCGACGATCACCAGTGGTGTACGGCCAGTGTAGAAGATCGCTCCCCACACCATGATGCCGGGTGTTGGCCCTGTGTGCCTCGGTCGTATGCAGTCCTGATTGTGGCGCTCACCTGCACGGCGCCAAACACGCATACGACCATCATTGGCACCAAGGCAGAAGCGACTCTCATCGCTGAAGACGACACGTCTCCATTCGTCCCTCCATTCACGCCTGTCGCGACACCACTGGAGGCGGGCTGCACGATGTTGGGGCGTGAGCGGAAGACGGCCTAACGGTGTGCGGGACCGTAGCCCAGCTTCATGGAGACGGTTGCGAATGGTCCTCGCCGATACCCCAGGAGCAACAGTGTCCCTAATTTGCTGGGAAGTGGCGGTGCGGTCCCCTACGGCACTGCGTAGGATCCTACGGTCTTGGCGTGCATCCGTGCGTCGCTGCGGTCCGGTCCCAGGTCGACGGGCACGTGCACCTTCCGCCGACCACTGGCGACAACATCGATGTACTGTGGAGACCTCACGCCCCACGTGTTGAGCAATTCGGCGGTACGTCCACCCGGCCTCCCGCATGCCCACTATACGCCCTCGCTCAAAGTCCGTCAACTGCACATACGGTTCACGTCCACGCTGTCGCGGCATGCTACCAGTGTTAAAGACTGCGATGGAGCTCCGTATGCCACGGCAAACTGGCTGACACTGACGGCGGCGGTGCACAAATGCTGCGCAGCTAGCGCCATTCGACGGCCAACACCGCGGTTCCTGGTGTGTCCGCTGTGCCGTGCGTGTGATCATTGCTTGTACAGCCCTCTCGCAGTGTCCGGAGCAAGTATGGTGGGTCTGACACACCGGTGTCAATGTGTTCTTTTTTCCATTTCCAGGAGTGTATTTACTCTATGGTCAGAGCTGTCTCTGCCGCTGTTGCACTCGCTCGCTGCTACAGTGTAGTTGTAGTCTGTCGCTGGTGCAGCGCAGTTTACAGTTAGTAGTTGTTAAAGACACAGTGCAGAACAAATTGTGAAATTTTAATATAGGGAACTGAATAATAATTGTGATCAGCCGCAGAGCTAAATGACACCATGGAATGAGATGATGATGAACAAATGTCATATATATGACTCTGAGCACTATGGGACTTAACTGCTGAGGTCATCAGTCTCTTAGAACTCAGAACTACTTCATCCTAACTAACCTAGGGACATCACACACATCCATGCCCGAGGCAGGATTCGAACCTGCGACGTAGCGGTCGTGCGGTTCCAGACTGTAGCGCCTAGAACCGATCGGCCACCCCGGCCGGCGATGAACAAATGAATAATTGTTAATGTAATGAAAAATCAACAGTGTAATTAGGTGAAACTTCTTTCTTCTTCTTCTTCGCGGATGGATCACTTAGGACCACGCGTAATCAACATTTGTTGGCCTTCCTTTTCGCCCAGTATTCCTTCATAAACAACGAATGGGCTAGCTTTCGTTGCGTAGACCACGTATGTCGGCTCGTTTTTCTCTCTTCTTCCTCAAAACCCCGTGTGTTTGTGATTTCAAAAAAAATGGTTCAAATGGCTCTGAGCACTATGGGACTTAACTTCTAAGGTCATCAGTCCCCTAGAACTTAGAACTACTTAAACCTAACTAACCTAAGGACATCACACACAGCCATGCCCGAGGCAGGATTCGAACCTGCGACCGTAGCGGCCGCGCGGTTCCAGACTGTAGCGCCCTTAACCGCTTGGCCACCCCGGCCGGCTGTTTGTGATTTTTCTGCATTTCTATCAAGTAGATTCGGAGACCCTAATTCTTTCAGGTCTTTTTCCGTCTGTTTGTACCAGTTCGGTCTTGTAGTTTTGTTCTTTAAAAACGTATGGATTTTGTGCGTTTACCTGTTTGAGTCCATTCTTTCTAAATGCCCCATGAATTGGATTCTTCTCATGCTCATTGTGCCTGTTATTTTGGAGATATTTTTATATATTTCTGCATTGGGTTTTGGATAATGTACACCATCTTTATTTCTTGGTCCTAGGATTTTCCTCATTATTTTACGTTCTTTCACTTCTTATTCCTCTTTTAGTGTTCTGTGTTGAAGGTTTAGTGTCTCAGATGCGTAGAGAGCTTCAGGTTTAATTACTGTTGTGTAGTGTCGTATTTTGCAGTTCCACGAGAGACTCTTTTTGTTGTAAATTATTTTTGCTAACTGAAACGCCGTCTCCATTTTCTGGGCTCTTGATCTGACCATCTATTGTAAGGTAAATTTTATTATTTTTATTGCCATGCGCGTAGTTAAGTCACTTGTCTGAGATGTTAATATGAATTTGTTTCAATCCTTTCTTTTGTGATTCGTCAGCACCAGTTGACCCAGATTTGTAATATATTCAATTTTCCCGTGTAATGGATTGTTGATCTTTATCAATAACGTAAAAAATTTTCAAAATATAATTGTTTTTAACAGTCAACTATAAAAGTATAATTTACCCTTAAGTCATTGCCAGTCCAGATCCAGTCAGTTATCTGTATTAAAATATTCCAGAATTTTTGTCAGATCGTAGTCATGTGCTCTTTAGTAATCAGACGACCAGCTGTGCAGCTGTGTCACTAAGTTGGGTTGGGTTGTTTGGGGAAGGAGACCAGGCAGCGAGGTCATCGGTCTCATCGGATTAGGGAAGGACGGGGAAGGAAGTCGGCCGTGCCCTTTGAAAGGAACTATCCCGGCATTTGCCTGGAGCGATTTAGGGAAATCACGGAAAACCTAAATCAGGATGGCCGGACGCGGGATTGAACCGTCGTCCTCCCGAATGCGAGTCCAGTGTCTAACCACTGCGCCACCTCGCTCGGTGTGTTACTAAGTAAAGTCAGTTTTTCTAGTAATTCAGATCTCAGACAAATGTTATCCATTATTAGCAGATAGGCCAGCATTGCACTAAGCTGTGCCATTTACGAGCAGATATACAGACAGCTGGTTATTCGGCGACACCATCACGAGGTAAGAATTTTTCAGTTTATTTCTCAAGGACAGATTCAGGTTGATTTCACGCCAAAATTTATCAGTTTTTCATCAGTTAAAATTTATCAGTTTTCATACGTCAGAATTTAATTATCCAAATTTAATTATTTTTATTTTCTGTTCGGGAAGGTTACACATCATTAGTTTGTATTTTTTTATTTATACGAGGAGGTTACAATTGTTGTCACTCCATTATACAGATGATGGTTGCCCACATTCGCAATGGCGAATACATTTCGTGTAATTCATGATGTTTTCAATGACAGAGTCGTTAGCAACAATACCTGTCCCGTTCAAGGTCCGGATTTAGCCCTGTGCGATTTCCTTTTGTGGGGAAAACTAAAGGAAAAAGTATACACAAAAAAATCTGCACACTTTACAGGAACTCAAGCATATTATCTGCGATTCAATTAATACAATTTCACAAAGAGAATTACATCTTTAGAAATGCGTGGAAGACAATAACTGGCAGTTCCAGCATCTTCTTGCATGACACGAGTGAGTAGAAACATTTTTGTCGTATGTTTCACATTTAGTATTGCGATAGTAGACGGGCGGCAAAGCATCTGGTTCGCCTGGCAACGGAACTCTCGCTGCCCTCCGAGTACTGTGCTGTGCGTGTGGTCATCAGATAAATGCAACGCCCTACAGATGGGAGTTTGCGTTGCGTAAGCGACATCTGAACGAGGGAATTAACAGTGTTGACTTTGGGGCTCGCCGCTGCATACGATACTGTTACGTCACTGTTCACACCATCCCCAATCAGGACAGAAAATCAATTTTTCCATTCAGTTCGTGGTAATTTACATGCGTGTTTTTACAACGCTAGGGATGGTACGCGATACGTTGCACACTATCCAGCGTTATAATGGTGGGTGGCATCTCAGCGGTATATCGCTTGCCCTCTGGACAATGTGCCTGTACCCTCTCTCTCTCTCTCTCTCTCTCTCTCTCTCTCTCTCTCTCTCTTCGACACCGCCACACTCGATTTACCAGGCTGTTTCAAGCAGTATTT
Organism: Schistocerca nitens; assembly: GCF_023898315.1. Lineage (NCBI taxonomy): Eukaryota > Metazoa > Arthropoda > Insecta > Orthoptera > Acrididae > Schistocerca > Schistocerca nitens. The sequence goes on from NC_064623.1 coordinate 175,184,994, forward strand.
CGAACGCCACAATATCATGTAGTTCTGTTACGCTTATCTGCAGTCGCAGTTAATCAGCATCTGACGACTAATAAAGAGTGAACCATGAGTTCAAATTAACCCTGTTGTGCAGTGAACAGCTGTTAATGTCCCTTCTTTGGCGTTTTAATCAGTTCCGAGGCTGCAAACCCACCCAGGCACAGCGGTAGTAGGGGATGACCATTGGAGGGCATTGATTAAAAACGGCAAAGAAGCGACATTACCAGCTCTCCACTGCAATGGACAACTGCACCACAGAGGTAATTCATCTCGTCTATTAATGTTTCTTTTTTTTCGACGCGGGGGTCGGGGGGGGGGGGGGGGGACTCTTAGCTACTTTATAGAATACATTATATGTTTCATGTCAAGCCAAGTATTTTGTGTACATACTTGCAGTCTGTATTACGCTAAAATTTCTCAGTCGTTTTTCATGTATTAGGCCTATAGTTTAACTACAAATATTTACACTATGTATTAAGAATGAAGCACACACAACACTGGTGTAATATTCTACAATATTTATAATTTGTTTCACTAACCGGTTTTCGGCTGTTACGCCATTATCATGTACGTATGTGGTGCAGCGAAATTTTGTACGATCGAAGCTTTGAAACTACTCCATCTATAGAGTATCTCCTTTCCCAGAGATGAAAAATGTTAATATTAGAATTAGGAATAAAACGAGAGAGTAATTCAGTGAAAGTCTCATGTAACATTATTTAATTGATATAAAATTTACACGTTAACTAATGTACTACAGTCAAATTTCAACAGTTGTAAATCTGGGATCCAACACACTTATTCTTTATATCTGATGATGGCGTAACAGCCAAAACCCGGTTCGTGTAATAAATTATAAATACTCTAGAAAATTACACCGATATTACCTGTGTTTCATTCGTAATTTATAAAAATTCTACCAAAAACCGACGAAACTGAATCTATGCAATTTACACTATGGCTCTCTTATCTCGCTGTGTCTATAGAAATATTATCGATAGCACCGTGGCTGGTTTCCACAATTCTTGTTTTAAATTCCCTGACGGAGAGACAGACTGAATGAAATGGCGGGAGAGTTAAGTATACCACTGGATTGGATATTAGCGTCCAGGTTGATTTCAGGTTGCTTCCATGTGGCATTCGATACACTTCCAGGCGACGCCGGCCGGGGTGGCCGAGCGGTTCTAGGCGCTACAGTTTGGAACCGCGCGATCGCTACGGTCGCAGGTTCAAATCCTGCCTCGGGCATGGATGTGTGTGATGACCTTAGGTTAGTTAGGTTTAAGTAGTTCTAAGTTCTAGGGGACTAATGACCTCCGATGTTAAGTCCCATAGTGCTCAGAGCCATTTGAACCATTTTTTCTAAGTTCTAGGGGACTGATGACCTCCGATGTTAAGTCCCATAGTGACCGTAGTAAATATCAAATCATCTGTATAATAGGACTGAAGAGTTCGTAGCAAACAGAACACAGCATACCATTCTTAACGTCGAGAAATCTTCAGACTGAAAAGTAGTTTGGCTAATCCAAGACCGTAATAAACCCATCACTTTTCACAATATACACACATAAAAAAAAAAAAAAACAGTTTTGCATCGTCCCGGTTCCCAGAACTCCTGAAGACGTCACAGACAAAGTCCCTTTTACTGTTCAGAGATGTAACTAAACCCGCCCAATGATGTAAAAGCCAAGCATGAGCAGCGCCTATTAGACGAAGGGGTTCCGACTGCCGATCAGTTGCAGTCATTCCACCAGGAAGGAGGTACACGGCTCGTGTTGTCTGTAGTTCAACCATCCCTTAGACGGTCAATATCGCGGTTCGATCGCGTCCTCATTGTTACTTTGTGCCAGGAAGGGCTCTCAACAAGGGAAGTGTCTAGGCGGCTCGGAGTGAAACAAAGCGATGTTGCTCGGACATGGAAGAAATACAGAGGGACAGGAACTGTGGATGACATGCCTCGCTCAGGCCGCTCAGGGGCTACTACTGCAATGAATGACCGCTACCTACATACTATGTGTGACAGGAAACCTGACAGCAACGCCACCATGCTGAATAATGCTTTTCTTGCAGCCACAGGACGTTGTGTTACGACTCAGACTGTGCGCAATAGGCTGCATGACGCGGAACTTCACTCCCGACATTCATCTTTGCAACCAGGACACCATGCAGCGCGGTACAGAGATGCCCAACAACATGCCGCATGGACCGCTCAGGATTGGCGTCACGTTCTCTTCACCGATGAGTGTCGCATATGCCTTCAAGCAGACAATCGTCGGAGACGTGTTTTGAGGCAACCCAGTCAGGCTGAACGCCTTAGACACACTGTCCATCGAGCGCAGCAAGGTGGAGTTTCCCTGCTGTTATGTGGGGCTGACGTACGCTGCTGGTGGTCATGGAAGGCGCCGTGACGGTTGTACGATACGTGAAGCCATCCTCCGACCGATAGCGCAACCATAGCGGCAGCATATTGGCGAGGCATTCGTCTTCATGGACGACATTTCGCTCCCGCATTGTGCGCAACTTGTGAATGACTTCCTTCAGGATAACGACATCGCTCCACTAGAGTGGCCAGCATGTTCTCCAGACATGAGCCCTATCGAAGATGCCTGGGATAGATTGAAAAGGGCTGTTTATGGACGACGTGACCCACCAACCACTCTGAGGGATCTACGCCGAATCGCCGTTGAGGAGTGAGACAATCTGGACCAACGGTGCCTTGATGAACTTGTGGATAGTATGCAACGACGAATACAGGCATGTATCAATGCAAGAGGACGTGCTACTGGGTATTAGAGGTACCGGTTTGTACAGCAACCTGGCCCACCACCTCTGAAGGTCTCGCTGTATGGTGGTACAACGTGCAATGCGTGGTTATCATGAGCTATAAAAAGAGCGGAAAAGATGTTTATGTTGATCTCTATTCCAATTTTCTGTACAATTTCCGGAATTCTCGGAACCGAGGTGATGCAAAATTCTTTTGATGTGTGTTCAAATGGTTCAAATGGCTCTGAGCACTATGGGACTTAACATCTGTGGTCATCAGTCCCCTTAGAACTACTTAAACCTAACTAACCTAAGGACATCACACACATCCATGCCCGAGGCAGGATTCGAACCTGCGACCGTAGCAGCCGCGCGGTTCCGGACTGCGCGCCTAGAACCGCTAGACCACCGCGGCCGGCTTTTTGATGTGTGTAGGCCGATATAAATGACCTCGTGGATGTCGTCGGAAACTATGAGTTTGTTTGTCAACGGCGGAGATGTGTACAGAGAAGTCACAGCGCAGGAAATTGTAGTGAAATACAGGTAGACCGTAGAAGGACCGACGATTGCTGCAGGGATTGGCAGTTGACTCTCGACGAAGACAAATGTAACGTGTTGTGCACGAATAAGTTGAAAGACACCTTATCGTATGAATACATCATTACACAAAAATCACTGGACGCAGTCACATCCATTAAAAACAGCCTACGGGACGAGTTAAACGACCACATAAGACTAAGCGCTGGCAAGGCAGATGCCACACTGAGATCACTGGAAGAATTCTCAAGAAGCGTGGACCACCCAAGAGAACAAAACTGTCTTTCGGCAAACACTCGAATATTGCTAGTCAGTCTGGTATCAAAATGGTTCAAATGGCTCTGTGCACTTAACTTCTGAGGTCATTAGGACCCTAGAACTTAAACCTAACTGAGCTAAGGACATCATACACATCCATGCCCGAGGCAGGATTCGAACCTGCGATCGCAGCGGTCGCGCGGTGCCAGGCTGTAGCGCCTGGAACCGCTCGGCCACCCCTGCCGGCAGTCTGGTATCCACTCGAGATAGGATTTATGAATGAAATAGAGGAGATCGTAAGATGAGAAGCGCGTTTCGTTACAGTTTCATCTGGTAAGGGCGAAAGCATCTCACAGATGCTAAGCTGACTCAAGTGGTAGACAATACAAGAGAGGCGTTGTGGGTCATCTTGTGTTTGCTGTTCACATTCCGAGAGCGTACGTTCCTATAAGAGTCGCGAAAAAACAATGAAGGTAAAATTAGAGATTCGAGCTCATATTGAGCCTCACCAATAATCTACATCTACATCGCACGGTGCCTGGTGGAGAGTACCTGTACCTGTACCACTATATTTATTTCCTTTTCAGTTCCACTCACAAATAGAGCGAGGGAAAAACGACTGTCTACATGCCCTAATTTCTCTTGCCACTTACGCGCAATGTATGTTAGCAGCAGTAGAATCGTTCTGCAATCAGCTGCAAATGCCGGTTCTCTAAATTTTCTCAATGGTATTTCTCGAAAAGAACGTCGCCTTCCACCCTGGCATTCCCACTGGAGTTCCCGAAGTATGTCCATAACACTTACGTGTAGTTCGAGCCTACCGGTAACAAATCTGGCAGCCCGCCTCTGAATTGCTTCGGAGTCTTCCTTCAATCCGGTCTGGTTCGGATCCCACACACTCGAGCAGTACTCGAGAATAGGTCGCACAAGCGTCCTATATGTGGTCTCCTCTACAAATGAACCACTCTTTCCTAAAATTCTCGCAATAAACCAAAGTCGGTCATTCGCCTTCTCTACCACAGTCCTCAGATGTTCATTCCATCTGATATCGCTTTGCAACGCTACCCCCAGATATTAAAACGACTTGACTGTGTCAAGCAGGACAAATACTGTATCCGAACATTACAGGTTCTTTCTTCCTAAAAATGGTTCAAATGGCTCAGAGCACTGTGGGACTTAACATCTGAGGTCATCAGTCCCCTAGAACTTAGTACTTAAACCTAACTAACCTAAGGACATCACACACATCCATGCCCGAGGCAGGATTGGAATCTGCGACCGTAGCGGTCGCGCGGTGACGGACTGAAGCGCCTAGAACCGCTCGGCCACCGCGGCCGGCTGTTCTTCCTACTCATCCGCATTAACTTACATCTTTTCCTTATTTAGAGCTACACTACTGGCCATTAAAATTACTACACCACGAAGACGACGTGCTACACACGCGAAATTTAACCGACAGGAAGAAGATGCTGTGATATGCAAATGATTCGCTTTTCAGGGCATTCACATAAGGTTGGCGCCGGTGGCGACACCTACAGCGTGCTGACATGAGGCAAGTTTCCAGCCGATTTCACATACACAAATAGCAGTTGATCGGCGTTGTCCGGTGAAACGTTGTTGTGATGCCTCGTGTAAGGAGGAGAAATGCGTACCATCACGTTTCCGAGTGTTAGCAGAATATGGAATCGGTGGGTTCACGAGGGTAATACGGAACGCCGTGCTGGATCCCAACGGCCTCGTATCACTAGCAGTCGAGGTGACAGGCATCTTATCTGCATGGCTGTAACGGATCGTGCAGCCACGTCTCGATCACTGAGACAACAGATGGGGACGTTTTCAAGACAAAAACCATCTCCACGAACAGTTCGACAACGTTTGCAGCAGCATGGACTATCAGCTCGGAGACCATGGCTGCGGTTACCGTTGACGCTGCATCACAGACAGAAGCGCCTGCGATGGTGTACTCAACGACGAACCTGGGTGCACGAATGGCAAAACGTCATTTTTTCGGATGAACCATGGTTCTGTTTACAGCATCATGATGGTCGCATCCGTGTTTGGCAACATCGAGGTGAACGCACATTGGAAGCGTGTATTCGTCATCGCCATACTGGCTTATCACCCGGCGTCATGGTACGGGATGCCACTGGTTACACGTCTCGGTCACCTCTTGTCCGCATTGACTGCACTTTGAACAGTGGACGTTACATTTCAGATGTGTTACGACCCGTGGCTCTACGCTTCATTCGATCCCTGCGAAACCCTACATTTCAGCAGGATAATGCACGACCGCATGTTGCAGGTCCTGTACGGGCCTTTGTGGATACAGAAAATGTTCGACTGCTGCCCTGGCCAGCACATTCTCCAGATCTCTCACCAACTGAAAACGCCTGGTCAATGGTGGCCGAGCAACTGGATCGTCACAATACGCCAGTCACTACTCTTGATGAACTGTGGTATCGTGGTGAAGCTGCATGGGCAGCTGTACCTGTACACACCATCCAAGCTCTGTTTGACTCAATGCCCAGGCGTATCAAGGCCGTTATTACGGCCAGAGGTAGATGTTCTGGATACTGATTTCTCAGGATATATGCACCCAAATTGCGTGAAAATGTAATCACATGTCAGTTCTAGCATAATATATTTGTCCAATGAATACCCGTTTACCATCTGCATTTCTTCTTAGTGTAGCAATTTTAAAGGCCAGTAGTGCAGTTGCCGTTCATCGCACCAACCGGAAATTTTGTCCAAGTCGTCTTGTATCTTCCTACAGTCACTCAACTTCGACACCTTACCGCACACCACGGTATCATCAGCAAACAACGGCGGAATTCTGCCCACCCTGTCCGCCAAATCATTTGTGTAAGTAGAGTACAACATCGGTCTCATCACACATCGGTACTTCGCTGGGGCACTCCTGACGATGGCCTTGTTTCTGATGAACACCCGCCGTCGAGGACAACATACTGGGCTCTATTTTTCAAGAACTCTTCGAGCCACTCACATATCTGTGAACTTGTTCCATGTGTTCTTACTCTCGCCAACAGCCCGCAATGGGGCACCGTGTAAATGTTTTCCCGAAATTTAGAAATATGGAATCTGCCTGTTGCTCTTCATCCACAGTTCTCGCAAGGGAACCTCCCCATCGCACCCCCTTCAGATTTAGTTATAAGTTGGCACAGTGGATAGGCCTTGAAAAACTGAACACAGATCAATTGAGAAAACAGGAAGAAGTTGTGTGGAACTGTGAAAAAATAAGCAAAATATACAAACTGAGTAGGTCATGGCAAGATAGGCAACATCAAGGACACAGGGAATGCAAGAGCGCCGTGGTCTCGTGGTAACGTGAGCAGCTGCGGAACGAAAGCTCCTTGGTTCAAATCTTCCATCGAGTGAAAAGTTTAATTTTTTATTTTCAGTTTATATGACAAACTCTTATGTTTTTATCACTTTTTTGGGAGTGATTATCACATCCACAAGAAAACCTAAATCGGGCAAGGTAGAAGAATCTTTTTACCCAATCGCCAAGTGTACAAGTTAGATGGGTCGACAACATATTCCTGTTATGTGACGCACATGCCGTCACCAGTGTCGTATAGAATATATCAGACGTGTTTTCCTGTGGAGGAATCGGTTGACCTATGACCGTGCGATCAAATGTTTTCGGTTCCGATTGGAGAGGCACGTCCTTTCGCCTACTAATCGCACGGTTTTGCGATGCGGCCGCAAAACACAGACACTAAACTTATTACAGTGAACAGAGACGTCAATGAACGAACGGACAGATAATAACCATGCAAAAATAAAGCAAGTAACATTTTCACTCGAAGGAAGACTTGAACCAAGGACCTCTCCTTCTGCAGCTGCTTACGCTACCACGGGACCACGGCGCTCCTGACCTCACGTTCTCCTTGATGTTGCATATGTGGCGCATGGACTACTCAGTTTGTATATTTTGCTTATTTTTTCACAGTTCCACACAACTTCTTCCTGATTTCTCAATTGATCTGTGTTCAGTTTATCAAGGCCTATGCACTGTGCCAAGTTATAACTAAATCTGAGGGGGGTGCGATGGGGAGGTTCCCTTGTCAGTATATCATGTGGGAAAATGGCGAGCTGAGTTTCGCAAAGAGCGATGCTTTCTGAAACCATGCTGATTTGTTTACATAAGTTTCTCAAACTCAAGAAAGTTTATTATATTTCAACTGAGAATATGTTGAAGGATTCTGCAGCAAACAGAAGTTAGAGATATTGGTCTATAATTTAGCGGGTCCGTTCTTTTACCCTCCTTACATACCGGAGTGACCTGCGCTTTTTCCAGTCGCTTGGGACTTTTGCTGGGCGAGAGATTCAGGATAAATGCAAGCTAGGTAAGGGGCTAGGGCCGTAGAGCTCTTTTTGTAAAACCGAATTGGGATTCCACCTGGTGATTTATTTTCTTTCAAATTTTTCAGTTGTTTCTTTGCGCCAGAGACGCTGATTAGTATGTCGTCCGTACAGGAGTCTGTCAGAGGGTCCCGTTTGAACGATTTCTTGAACATGAAATTTAAAACTTAGGCTTTAGTTTTTCTATCTTCAAGTGCCATACCAGAGTGATCAACAAGGGACTGGATGGAACCATTAGACCCGTTCATCCCACGCACCATTTGCAACTGGAGCTGGAAAAGGCGGGAAACTGACGGTGGTAACACAAAGTACCCTACATTACACACCATAACGAAGTATGGACGAAACATAGTCGAAGACGTAGATATAAATGTATGCCCTGTAAAAATTAAATTTATATCTCCACTTGATATTAGCTCATTCTGTTTAGATGAAGAACGGCTTAATAAAGCGGCAAGTTTTTTATGAATAGCTATCACCATCTGGGGCCCCGTATATTGTGATTATTAGTACTAATTTTCCATCAATTTCTACTCCTGTGACACAGGATTGAAGACACTGATTACTGCAAAATCTGGGAGCATTATTGCTTTTACGTCTACCGGGTGATCAAAAAGTCAGTACAAATTTGAAAACTTAATAAACCACGGAATAATGTAGATAGAGAGGTAAAAATTGACACACATGCTTGTAATGACATGGGGTTTTATTAGAACAAAAAAAAGTATTGCTAGACGCGTAAAAGATCTCTTGCGCGTGTCGTTTGATGATGATCGTGTGCTCAGCCGCCACTTTCGTCATGCTTGGCCTCCCAGGTCCCCAGACCCCAGTCCGTGCGATTATTGGCTTTGGGGTTACCTGAGGTCGCAACTGTATCGTGATCGACCGACATCTCTAGAGATGCTGAAAGACAACATCCGACGCCAGTGCCTCACCATAACTCCGGACATGCTTTACAGTGCTGTTCACAACATTATTCCTCGACTACAGCTATTGTTGAGGAATGATGGTGGACATATTGAGCATTTCCTGTATAGAACATTCTCTTTGCTTTGTCTTACTTTGTTATGCTAATTATTGGTCTTCTGATCAGATGAATTGGCACCTGTCGGACATTTTTTTGAACTTTTTTTTTCTAATAAAACCCCATGTCATTCCAAGCATGTGAGTCAATTTGTACCTCTCTATGTACATTATTCCGTGATTTATTCAAATTTATACTGACTTTTTGATCACCCGGTATATACCTACTTAAAACAGATTGCAATTCCTGGTTCGACACCGAATTTCCCGAGTAGTCCATGTTCCCTGAAAAGTTATAAATTCTAACGTCGAGTCGTTACTCAATGTGTACATAGCGAAACGTAACAAAACTACACCACCACCGTTAACAGCTATACACAAACAGTTTTAAATAAATAAACAGAAATAAAAATAAACAAAGGTGTCAAAATCAGCCAGCCATATTGCCACGCCTGGGCGATTCCTCGCCGACTACTAGTTGTAGCGAGTGGATATTACGAGCGATCAGTGATCTGTGGACAGGTCGCTGGGCCTGGCGACGGATTGCTGCGATCCTTCGCTCCTGTGTGGTTCCCAACAGCGACAGGTCGCCGGTAATTTAACCCACAGTCGAGATACACTGAGGTGAGAAAAGTCGTGGGACGCCTCCTAATATCGTGTCGGACATCATTTTGCCCAGCGTAGTGCACCAACTCGATTGGCGTGGACTCAACAAGTCGTTGGATGTCCCCTGCAGAAATATTGAGCCATGCCTCTACACCGTGATTTTTTCCACCACGTACAAATTCTATAACCCCCCCCCCCCCCTGAACCATTGACCTTGCCGTTGGTGGGGAGGCTTGCATGCCTCATCGATACAGATGGCCGTACCGTAGGTGCAACCACAACGGAGGGGTATCTGTTGAGAGGCCAGACAAACGTGTGGTTCCTGAAGAGGGGCAGCAGCTTTTTCAGTAGTTGCAGGGGCAACAGTCTGGATGATTGACTGATCTGGTCTTGTAACACTAACCAAAACGGCCTTGCTGTGCTGGTACTGCGAACGGCTGAAAGCAAGGGGAAACTACAGCCGTAATTTTTCCCGAGGGCATGCAGCTTTACTGTATGGTTAAATGATGATGGCGTCCTCTTGGGTAAAATATCCCGGAGGTAAAATAGTCCCCCATTCGGATCTCCGGGTGGGGACTACTCAAGAGGACGTCGTTATCAAGAGGAAAAAAAACCGGCGTTCTACAGATCGGAGCGTGGAATGTCAGATCCAGTAATCGGGCAGGAAGATTAGAAAATTTAAAAAGGGAAATGGATAGGTTAAACTTAGATATAGTGGGTATTAGTGAAGTTCGGTGGTAGGAGGAACAAACTTTTGGTCAGGCGAATACAGGGTTTTAAATACAAAATCAAGTAGGGGTAATGCAGGAGTAGGTTTAATAATTAATAAAAAAAATAGGAGTGCGGGTAAGCTACTACAAACAGCATAGTGAACGCATTATTGTGGCCAAGATAGACACGAAGCCCATGCCTACTACAGTAGTACAAGTTCATATGCCAACTAGCTCTGCAGATGATGAAGAAATTGATGAAATGTATGATGACATAAAAGAAATTATTCAGGTAGTGAAGGGAGACGAAAATTTAGTAGTCATAGGTGACTGCAATTCGAGAGCAGGAAAAGGGAGAGAAGGAAACATAGTGGGTGAATATGGATTGGGGGACAGAAATGAAAGGGGAAGCCGTCTGGTAGAATTTTGCACAGAGCTAACATTTGGTTCAAGAATCATAAAAGAAGGTTGTATACATGGAAGAATCCTGGAGATACTAGAAGGTATCAGATAGATTATATAATGGTAAGACAGAGATTTAGGAACCAGGTTTTAAATTGTAAGACATTTCCAGGGGCAGATGTGGACTCTGACCACAATCTATTGGTTATGAACTGTAGATTAAAAATGAAGAAACTGCAAAAAGGTGGGAATTTAAGGAGATGGGACCTGGATAAACTGACTAAACCAGAGGTTGTACAGAGTTTCAGGGAGAGCATAAGGGAACAATTGACAGGAATGGGGGAATGAAATACAGTAGAAGAAGAATGGGTAGCTCTGAGGGATAAAGTAGGGAAGGCAGCAGAGGATCAAGTAGGTAAAAAGACGAGGGCTAGTAGAAATCCTTGGGTAACAGAAGAAATATTGAATTTAATTGATGAAAGGAGAAAATATAAAAACGCAATAAATGAAGCAGGCAAAAGAGAATAAAAACGGCTCAAAAATGAGATCGACAGGAAGTGCAAAATGGCTAAGCAGGGATGGCTGGAGGACAAATGTAAGGATGTAGAGGTTTATCTCACTAGGGATAAGATAGATACTGCCTACAGGGAAATTAAAGAGACCTTTGGGGAAAAGAGAACCACTTGTATGAATATCAAGAGCTCAGACGGAAACCTAGTTCTAAGCAAAGAAGGGAAAGCAGAAAGGTGGAAGGAGTATATAGAGGGTCTATACAAGGGCGATGTACTTGAGGAGAATATTATGGAAATGGAAGAGGATGTAGATGAAGATGAAATGGGAGATACGATACTGCGTGAAGAGTTAGACAGAGCACTGAAAGACCTGAGTCGAAACAAGGCCCCGGGAGTAGACAAAATTCCATTGGAACTACTGACGGCCTTGGGACAGCCAGTCCTGACAAAACTCTACCATCTGGTGAGCAAGATGTACGAGACAGGCGAAATACCCTCAGACTTCAAGAAGATATAATAATTCCAATCCCAAAAAAAGCAGGTGTTCATAGATGTGAAAATTACCGAACTATCAGTTTAATAAGTCACAGCTGCAAGATACTAATGCAAATTCTTTACAGACGAATGGAAAAACTGATAGAAGCCGAACTCGGGGAAGATCAGTTTGGATTCCGTAGAAATGTTGGAACACGTGAGGCAATACTGATCCTACGACTTATCTTAGAAAATAGATTAAGGGAAGGCAAACCTACATGTCTAGCATTCGTAGAGAAAGCTTTTGACAATGTCGACTGGAATACTCTCTTTCAAATTCTAAAGGTGGCAGGGGTAAAATACAGAGAGCGAAAGGCTATTTACAATTTGTACAGAAACCAGATGGTAGTTATAAGAGTCGAGGGTATGAAAGGGAAGCAGTGGTTGGGAAGGGAGTGAGAAAGAGTTGTAGCTTGTCCCCGATGTTATTCAATCTGTATATTGAGCAAGCAGTAAAGGAAACAAAAGAAAAATTCGGAGTAGGTATTAAATTCCATGGAGAAGAAATAAAAACTTGGAGGTTCACCGATGACATTGTAATTCTGGCAGAGACAGCAAAGGACTTGGAAGAGCAGTTGAACGGAATGGACAGTGTCTTGAAAGGAGGATATAAGATGAACATCAACAGAAGCAAAACGAGGATAATGGAATGTAGTCAAATTAAGGCGGGTGATGCTGAGGGAATTAGATTAGGAAATGAGACACTTAAAGTAGTGAAGGAGTTTTGCTATTTGGGGAGCAAAATAACTGATGATGGTCGAAGTAGAGAGGATATAAAATGTAGACTGGCAATGCCAAGGAAAGCGTTTCTGAAGAAGAGGAATTTGTTATCGTAGAGTATAGATTTAAGTGTCAGGAAGTCGTTTCTGAAAGTGAAATATGGACGATAAATAGTTTGGACAAGAAGAGAATAGAAGCTTTCGAAATGTGGTGCTACAGAAGAATGCTGAAGATTATATGGATAGATCACATAACTAACGAGGAGGTATTGAACAGAACTGGGCAGAAGTGGAGTTTGTGGCACAAGTTGACGAGAAGAAGGGATTGGTTGGTAGGTCATGTTCTGAGGCGTCAAGGGATCACCTATTTAGCATTGGAGGGCAGCGTGGAGGGTAAAAATTGTAGAGGGAGACCAAGAGGTGAATACAATAAGCAGATTCAGAAGAATGTAGGTTGCAGTAAGTACTGGGAGATGAAGAAGCTTGCACTGGATAGAGTAGCATGGAGAGCTGCATCAAACCAGTCCGACAACAACAACAACAACAACACATTCTAGGGATTGATAGATGAGAGGATACGGAACAGAAAATGTCTAATGAACTTATGTCCTGAAATGCTTGGTTTCCGTGCTGGAGGGATAGAGGGATAGAGAAACCATTAAACTCGCTAAAAAGAGGAAAGGCCGCTGGACCTGATGGGATACTAGTTCAATTTTACAAACAGTACGCGAAGGAACTTGCCAGCCTTCTTGCAGCGGTGTACCGTAGGTCTCTAGAAGAGCGTAGCGTTCCTCAGGATTGAAAAAGGGCACAGGTCATCCCCGTTTTCAAGAAGGGGCGTCGAACAGATGTGCAGAACTATAGACCTATATCTCTAACGTCGATCAGTTGTAGAATTTTGGAACACGTATTATGTTCGAGTATAATGACTTTTCTGGAGACTAGAAATCTACTCTGTAGGAATCAGCATGGGTTTCGAAAAAGACGGTCGTGTGAAACCCAGCTCGCGCTGTTCGTCCACGAGACTCAGAGGGACATAGACACGGGTTCACAGGTAGATGCCGTGTTTCTTGACTTCCGCAAGCCGTTCGATACAGTTCCCCACAATCGTTTAATGAACAAAGTAAGAGCATACGGACTATCAGACAAATTGTGTGATTGGATTGAAGAGTTCCTAGATAACAGAACGCAGCATGTCATTGTCAACGGAGAGAAGTCTTCCAAAGTAAGAGTGATTTCAGGTATGCCGCAGGGGAGTGTCGTAGGACCGTTGCTATTCACAATATACCTAAATGACCTGGTGGATGATATCGGAAGTTCACTGAGGCTTTTTGCGGATGATGCTGCGGTATATCGAGAGGTTGTAACAATGGAAAATTGTACTGAAATGCAGTAGGGTCTGCAGCGAATTGACGCATGGTGCAGGGAATGGCAATTGAATCTCTGTGTAGACAAGTGTAAAGTGCTACGAAATACATAGAAAGATAGATCCTTTATCATTTAGCTACAAAATAGCAGGTCAGCAACTGGAAGCAGTTAATTCCATAAGTTATCTGGGAGTACGCATTAGGAGTGATTTAAAATGGAATGATCATATAAAGTTGATCGTCGGTAAATGAGATGCCAGACTGAGATTCATTGGAAGAATCCTAAGGAAATGCAATCCGAAAACAAAGGAAGTAGGTTACAGTACGCTTGTTCTTCCACTGCTTGAATACTGCTCAGCAGTGTGGGATCCGTACCAGATAGGGTTGATAGAAGAGATAAAGAAGATCCAACGGAGAGCAGCGGGCTTCGTTACAGGATCATTTAGTAATCGCGAAAGCGTTACGGAGATGATAGATAAACTACAGTTGAAGACTGCAGGAGAGACGCTCAGTAGCTCGGTACGGGCTTTTGTTAAAGTTTCGAGAACATACCTTCACCGAAGAGTCAAGCAGTATATTACTCCCTCCTACGTATATCTCGCGAAGAGACCATGAAGATACAATCAGAGAAATTAGAGCCCACACAGAAGCATACCGACAATCCTTCTTTCCACGAACAATACGAGACAGGAATAGAAGGGAGAACCGATAGAGGTACTCAAAGTACCGTCCGCCACACACCGTCAGGTGGCTTGCGGAGTATGGATGTAGATGTAGATGTAGATGTAGAGGCCATTTATTCAGTCATATATTGTTACAGTGACTGTGGTCTAATACGCGCTGTACCATGCACCCACAGTTAAGTAGGCACACTTTCCTCCTACAGAATAGTACAGTCCCTCATACGTCATGCTCTACCGTCCTCCCTGCCAAAGTAACTGGTTATGTTGCGTCCGATTCAGTTTTTTTACTGACTCATTTTGTACTGGATGTGATTCAGCGCTGTAAACAATGGTTCCGTATTCGAATAGAGAGACTGCCGACATGGTGTTTGATGTGTCAGCACAGCATGGAATTCAACCTTTTACACAACGACACAAGCTAAGCACAATAGGCTGTCGGATGGTAGGACTGGACCAAGTCATAAATCAGGCAATCACCATCGACAGTTGCACTGAACATGTATTTGGCACATTTAAACAAGACAAATAACAAATAAAACCATCAACACATTTTTAAAATGACTACACATCTTTAAATTTACCATTCAGATGAGAGCAAGTTACTTCAAAATTTGTTGTTGTTGTTGTGGTCTTCAGTTCTGAGACTAGTTTGATGCATCTCTCCATGCTACTCTATCCTGTGCAAGCTTCTTCATTTCCCAGTACCTACTGCAGCCTTCATCCTTCTGAATCTGCTTAGTGTATTCATCTCTTGGTCTCCCTCTACGATTTTTACCCTCCACGCTGCCCTCCAATGCTAAATTTGTGATCTCTTGATGCCTCGAAACGTATCCTACCAACCGATCCCTTCTTCTAGTCAAGTTGTGCCACAAACTCCTCTTCTCCTCAATTCTATTCAATACCTCCTCATTAGTTATGTGATCTACCCATCTAATCTTCAGCATTCTTCTGTAGCACCACATTTCGAATGCTTCACTAGCAGATTCAGAAGGATGTAGGCTGCATGAAGAAGCTAGCATAGGATAGAGCAGCATGGAGAGCTGCATCAAACCAGTCTCAGGACTGAAGACCACAACAACAACAACAACGGTATCTTCAACTTTCATAACAGTCATCTGTGGGATAGTATACACAACCTCTAATCATGAGCATCGGTGCAGCCAGAACGTGTGGACCCGGATAATTGGTGACCGTATTTTGCGACCAGTCTTCCTTCCACGTCGCCTAACAGGCGGGAACTATCGGCGTTTCTTGGGTGCGACTTTCCCTTCCCTGCTGGAAGAAGTGTCATTGATGATTCGAAGGGTCATGTGGCTGCTACATGATGATCCTCCAGCCCACTTCGCCGATAGCGTCCGGACGCTTCTCAATCACGTCTTTCCTGATCGATGGATCAGACGACGGGATACAATTGCGTGGCCTGGTCGTCCACCGGACTGTTGTAATGGCGACCGGAACAGTCGCGGGGTTGTATTATAGTGACGGAAACGCGGCGGGACCCGCGGAGCGGCCCGCGAACAACAACACAACAGAGAGGACGGACACGACCAACGGAGGACGTTACGACACAACAAGAACGAAAAACAGAGTTACGAAAACCAAACAAGACAACCACACCCACTCGCGAAGAAAACACGAAAGTCAATACGCTGTCTAATGCGAGTGAACGAAGGAGCGTGGCGGCGAAAAACACTAAATCACAAACACGATAGCACACACATGAGAAACTGATGGCGATGATCTCCGGAGCGCGAATGTCCACTTAGCGTGTGCGAGTCCGGTGACCTGCCAAGAGTGGAAGAAGGGGGTGGGGGTGGGGGAGGGAGAGGGGAGAGCAAAGTTGCCAATGGCAGAGGAGATGGTGGAAGGAATGAAGGTATGGGGGTTGGGAAAGCCCGGGGGAGGAGGGGGGGAAAAGGGAGGAGGAAGGGGAGAGAAGGGAGAGAGGGTGCCCATAGGAACAAACACAGGAAGTGGGAGGGGAGTATCAAAGTTGATAGGAGGGGTAGATGGAGGAGAGGAGGGCATCATCAGGGAGGGGGAGCTGGCGGAAGCCACCTTGGTATGGAGAGTGGAGAGATGGAGAGCAGGTGGGACGTGGAAGTACAGGCGTGGCAGCGGGCGGGGGCGGGAGAGGATGGGAGAGACCAGCGGGTGAGGAGGATCGAGTTTACGGGAGGTGTAGGGGATCGGTATCCGTTCGAGCAAAAGGAGGAGGTGGGGGAACGGTATAAGGTCGTACAGGATCCGCGTGGGGGAGGGGAGGGATGCGATAGGCGAGGCGAAGAGCATGGCGTTCAAGAATCTAGTACCTCACGCCGTGGAAGTCGAACACGCGCCAGAACAAATGGACGTGGTCAGCCCATAGAGGGCTCCGCCTCCGCGGCGGCTATTCCGCGCAGCGGCTCTCACGCAGCGAGGGCGCCACCGCTAAGCCACGTGCAGACAGCGGCCAATAGCCGCTCCCTCCGGTTTCGTATTTAGGGACCTGCTCTGCCCTAGTCCAGTCAGTCTGGTACTCGCTCTGGATTGAGTTTCTATCTCTGCGGTACTGCGTTCTTGTCGTTGTTCATTGTTGACTTTTGCCTCGCTCTGGTTCCGAGAGGATTTACTGTTGGTGTTTGGTGTCGTGGTTTCTACAAGCCTCCGTTGTTTATCTCTTCCTTGTGGTGTCGGTCATAGTAGGTTGTGATCGGTTGTTGTCGGTTGTCGTTGGTCTGTCGTCCGACTCGTCCTTGTGGTGCGTGCTCTACGGCCGGCGGCTTCCCCGCCTGGCGGCTCCGGTCCGCAGCCTAAGGCGTTCCCGCAGTTGGTTGTGGTTACAACAAAGAATCTGAATGGATTTGTAAAAGGTAGGTGGAGAGGAGATCCAGGCAGTGTGGGCGTAGCAGAGGATAGGGCGGATGAGGGATTTATCAGGCTGAGCGACAGGCAGGCTCGTAAGTACTCGATCAGGGACGCCGCTATTACATTTTTTTTTTCTAAAAATCGCGAAGACAGTAAAGGTGATAAACCATCATCATGTCTAACGCCAGTTTTTATTCCAAATGGCTGAGATTATTTTCCCATAAATTCAACTTTATATATCGTATTTTTTAGAGTTTCAGTAGTTATGTTCGCTAATTTAGCTTTGACACCAAATTCTCTAATGATTTCGCCAACCGTTTCTCTGTCTAACAGATCAAATGCTTTCTTGAAATCGATAAATGATGCTATTATATGTTTAACGTTCTGTGGCGAATTTTAAAACTGTTCTGTGCAGGATCTTTATTTCGAAATCATCCTGATATTCTCCCGGTTGTTTGTCTAAAGTTTCTCCAACTCTGTTCACGAGAATTTTTGACAGTCTTCAATTTTGTTGCTACTGGCAGCAGCGACACTCCTCTGTAATTGTTGACATTGTCTTCTTTTTTGTGCAACAGGCTGATTAATGCGTTTTTCCACTCTTCTGGGATCTTTTGTTTTCCAAAATGTTCTCTTAACGCAAGCCTGAGGCGCTCGTAATCGTTAGTTGCGATAATTTCAATAGTTCTGCTGTAATAGACTCTTCACCACTTGCTTCGTTGATTTTTAGTGTTTTGATGGCGTCATGAGTTTATAGCTCTGCAGACGGGAAATAATCCTCAGTAATTTTCGGTATTGCTGGAAACTCTAATTTAATGGCCCGTCCACCGCGCAACGACCTATCTGCATAGATATAAACGCAAATATCCGTGCTTGCAAAAAATCTTTGGAAATGTGGTGTGTTCACACTGCACAAGTTTCAGTCTGGTGCTTGCCTGCCATCTGTCGGCACCGGTTAGAAATTTCAACAGCAAGCGACTGGGCTCTCGTAAGCTCAAAGTTTATTTCGTGTATTCAGATATTCATAACAGAGAAAACTTGTTCGCAACAGAAATACCTAGTAAAATAATCTAGACAGCAGCAGTTTTCGCATATAAATTTATTTCGTGAGTTGCCGGCCAAACCCGACGACTGACGCTATTATTAGTGGGTGGATATGGAAACATACAGTTATCTTTAGATGCTCATAACCTCTCGTATAATACGGAGAAAATACTTGCATGACTAGAGCAATATATATATATATATATATATATATATATATATATATATATATATATATATATATATATATATATATATATATATATATATATATACTGTGGATATTGTATCCAGACACAGTTCCCTTGACTGTTCAGAGATGTCCCAGTCATTACACCAGACAGGAGGTATACGGTTCGTGTTCTCTGTAGTTAACCATGCCTCGACAGTCAATACCGCGGTTCCATCGCGTCCGCATTGTTACTTTGAGCCCGGAAGGGTTCTCAACAAGGGAAATGTCCAGGCGTCTTGGAGTGAACCAAAGCGATGTTGTTAGGACATGGAGGAGATATAGAAAGACAGGAACTGTCGATGACATACCTCGCTCAGGCCGCCCAAGGGCCCCTACTGCAGTGGATGACCGCTACCTACGGATTATGGCTCGATGGAACCCTGACAGCAACGCCACCGTGTTGAATAATGCTTTTCGTGCAGCCACAGGACGTCGTGTTACGACTCAAAACGTGCGCAAGCAACTTCATTCCCGGCGTCCATCTTTGCAACCACGACACCATGCAGCGCGGTACAGATGGGCCCAACAACATGCCGAAGGGACCGCTCAGGATTGGCATCACGTTCTCTTCACCGATGAGTGTCACATGTGCCTTCAACTAGACAATCGTCGGAGACGTGTTTGAAGGCAACCCAGTCAGCCTGAACGCCTTAGACACACAGTTCAGCGAGTGGAGCAAGGTGGATGTTCCGTGTTGTTTTTGTGTAGCATTATGTGGGGCTGACGTACGCTTCTGGTGGTCATGGGAGGCACCGTAACGGTTGTACAATACGTGAATGCCGTCCTCCGACCGATAGGGCAACCATATCGGCAGCACATTGGCGACGCATTCGTCTTCATGTACGACAATTCGCTCCTCCATTGTGCACATCTTGCAAATGACTTCCTTCAGGATGACGACATCGCTCGACTAGAGAGAACAGCGTGTTCTCCAGACACGAACCCTATGAAGATCCCTGGAATAGATTGAAAAGGGCTGTTTACGGAAGACGTGACCCACCAACCACTCTGAGGAATCTACGCCGAATTGCCGTCGAGGAGTGGGACAACAGTGCCTTGATGAACTTGTGGATAGTATGCCACGACGAATACAGGCATGTATCAATGCAAGAGGACGTGCTACTGGGTATTAGAGGTACCGGTTTGTACAGCAACCTGGCCCACCACCTCTGAAGGCCCCGCTGCACGGTGATACAACATGCATTGTGTGGTTTTCATGAGCAATAAAAAGGGCGGAAACGATGTTTATGTTGATCTCTATTCCCATTTTCTGTACAGTTTCCGGAACTCTCGGAACCGAGGTGATGCAAAACGTTTTTGATGTGTGCATATATACAGGGTGATTCAAAAAGAATACCACAACTTTAAAAATGTGTATTTAATGAAAGAAACATAATATAACCTTCTGTTATACATCATTACAAAGAGTATTTAAAAAGGTTTTTTTTCACTTAAAAACAAGTTCAGAGATGTTCAATATGGCCCCCTCCAGACACACGAGCAATATCAACCCGATACTCCAACTCGTTCCACACTCTCTGTAGCATATCAGGCGTGACAGTTTGGATAGCTGCTGTTATTTCTCGTTTCAAATCATCAATGGTGGCTGGGAGAGGTGGCCGAAACACCATATCCTTAACATACTCCCATAAGAAAAAATCGCAGGGGGTAAGATCAGGGCTTCTTGGAGGCCAGTGATGAAGTGCTCTGTCACGGGCTGCCTGGCGGCCGATCCATCGCCTCGGGTAGTTGACGTTCAGGTAGTTACGGACAGATAAGAGCCAATGTGGTGGCGCTCCATCCTGCTGAAATATGAATTGTTGTACTTCTTGTTCGAGCTGAGGGAACAGCCAATTCTCTAACATCTCCAGATACTGTAGTCCAGTTACAGTAGCACCTTCGAAGAAAAAGGGACCAAAAACTTTATTGGCTGAAATGGCACAGAAAACGTTCACCTTAGGCGAGTCACGTTCATACTGAGTTGTTTCCCGCGGATTCTCAGTGCCCCATATACAGACATTGTAACGGTTGACTTTCCCGTTAGTGTGGAAAGTTGCTTCATCACTAAACACAATCTTTGAAATGAAAGATTCATCTGTTTCCGTTTGAGCAGGGATAAAATCACAGAAATCGATTCTTTTAATCTTATCAGCTGCAGACAGTGCTTGAACCAATTTCAGACGATAAGGTTTCATAACTAACCTTTTTCGTAGGACTCTCCATACAGTTGATTGTGGAATTTGCAGCTCTCTGCTAGCTCTGCGAGTCGATTTTCCTGGGCTGCGAACAAATGCTTGCTGGATGCGTGCTACATTTTCATCACTCGTTCTCGGCCGTCCAGAACTTTTCCCTTTGCACAAACACCCATTCTCTGTAAACTGTTTATACCAACGTTTAATACACCACCTATCAGGAGGTTTAACACCATACTTGGTTCGGAATGCACGCTGAACAACTGTCGTCGATTCACTTCTGCCGTAGTCAATAACACAAAAAGCTTTCTGTTGAGCGGTCGCCATCTTAGCATCAACTGACGCTGACGCCTAGTCAACAGCGCCTCAAGCGAACAAATGTACAACTAAATGAAACTTTATAGCTCCCTTAATTCGCCGACAGATAGTGCTTAGCTCTGCCTTTTGTCGTTGCAGAGTTTTAAATTCCTAAAGTTGTTGTATTCTTTTTGAATCACCCTGTATAAAACTGAAGTGCGCTGCTCGTTTCTTTCTGTGTGTCGTGGCTGGTCTCAGAGATTACTGTATAGATGCTGACACAGTCTTGGAATTCCCGGTACGGGCATCTTCTCAGTATGGATATCGATAACGGGCCACACCACAGAAATTCACGATTCCCGGGATGGATGAAACATATATACACATAATTAAGTTTGCACAGGACTCTCAGTGCGCCATTCCTACTCATTTTTCATCATCGTTTTATTTATTTATTTACCCTGGCGATATTAGAGCCAACAGGCTGTCTCCTTCAACTAAACAGGCATTCTACGTGTTTTACATACAGATATTAAGATAAGCGTATTATAAGGCACATCTAATATAAAATAAAATATTTAGACATTACTACAGAGCTGAATAAACAATGAAATAAAATGATCGTATGGGATTGACGGCTGGGAGCTCCTCCTGGGAAATTTCGGCCGCCGAGTTGCAAGTCTTTCCAGTTGACGCCACTATGGGCGACTTGCTTGTCGGTGATGATAAAAAATGATGATGAGGACAACACAACAGCCTCAGGGCGGAAAGATCTCCGACCTGGCCCATTACACTCGTTCAAGTTCATTGTTGATCTATTCACTACTGGCCATTAAAATTGCTACACCAAGAAGAAATGCAGTCGTTGAGAACACCATCGCAGGCGCTCCTGTCTGTGATGCAGCGTCAAGGGTAACGGCAGCCGTGGTCTCCGAGGTCATAGCTCATGCTGCTGCAAACGTCGTCGAAGTGTTCGTGCAGATGGTTGTTGTGTTGCAAACGTCCCCATCTGTTGACTCCGGGATCGAGACGTGGCTGCACGATCCGTTACAGCCATGCGGATAAGATGCCTGTCATCTCGACTGCTAGTGATACGAGGCCGTTGGGATCCAGCAGGGAGTTCCGTATTATCCTCCTGAACCCACGGATTCCATATTCTGCTAACAGTCATTGGATCTCGATCAACGCGAGCAGCAGTGTCGCGATACGGTAACCGCAATCGAGATAGGCTACAATCCGACCTTCATCAAAGTCGGAAACGTGATGGTACGCATTTCTCCTCCTTACACGAGGCATCACAACAACGTTTCACCAGGCAGCGCCGGTCAACTGCTGATTGTGTATGAGAAATCGGTTGGAAACTTTCCTCATGTCAGTACGTCGTAGGTGTCGCTACCGGCGCCAACCTTGTGTGAATGTTCTGAAGAGCTAATCATTTGCGTATCACAGCATCTTCTTCCTGTCGGTTAAATTTCGCGTCTGTAGCACATCTTCGTGGTGTAGCAATTTTAATGGCCAGTAGATGCTGTGATAATCAAATGATTACCTTTTCAGAGCATTCACACAAGGTTGGCGCCGGTGGCGACACCTACAACGTGCTGACATGATGAAAGTTTCCAACCGATTTCTCATAAACAGCAGTTGACCAGCGCTGCCCGGTGAAACGTTGTTGTGGTGCCTCGAGTACCATCACGTTTCCGACTTTGATAAAGGTCGGATTGTAGCCTATCGCGATTGCGGTTTACCGTATCGCGACATTGCTGCTCGCGTTGGTCGAGATCCAATGACTGTTAGCAGAATATGGAATCGGTGGGTTCAGGACGGTAACACGGAACTCCCGTTGGATCCCAACGGCCTCGTATCACTAGCAGTCGAGATGACAGGCATCTTATCCGCATGGCTGTAACGGATCGTGCAGCCACGTCTCGATCCCTGAGTCAACAGATGGTGACGTTTGCAAGACAATAACCATCTGCACGAACAGTTCGACGACGTTTGCAGCAGATGGACTATCAGCTCGGAGACATTGGCTGCGGTTACCCTTGACGCTGCATCACAGAGAGGAACGCCTGCGAACCTGGGTGCACGAATTGCAAAACGTCATTTTTTCGGATGAATCCAGGTTCAGTTTACAGAATCATGATGGTCGCACCCGTGTTTGGCGACATCGCGGTGAACGCACATTGGAAGCGGGTATTCGTCATCGCCATACTGGCGTATCACCCGCCGTGGTGGTATGGGGTACCATTGGTTACACGTCTCGGTCACCTTTTGTCCGCATTGACGGCACTTTGAACAGTGGACGTTACATTTCAGATGCGTTACGACCCGTGGATCTACCCTTCATTCAGTCCCTGCGAAACCCTACATTTCAGCAGGATAACACACGACCGCATGTTGCAGGTCCTGTACGGGCCTTTCTGGATTCAGAAAATGTTAGACTGCTGCCCTGGCCAGCACATTCTCCAGATCTCTCACTAATTGAAAGTGTCTGGTCAATGGTGGCCGAGCAACTGGCTAAGCACAATACGCCAGTCACTACACATGATGAACTGTGGTATCGTATTGAAGCTGCATGGGCAGCTGTACCTGTACACGCCATCCAAGCTCTGTTTGAGTCAATGCCTAGGTGTATCAAGGCCGTCATTACGGCCAGTGGTGGTTGTTCTGGGTACTGATTTCTCAGGGTCCATGCACCCAAATTGCGTGAAAATGTAATCGCATGTCACTTGTAGTATAATATATTTGTCCAATGAATACCTGTTTATCATCTGCAGTACTTCTTCGTGTAGCAATTTTAATGGCCAGTAGTGTACTTACGAACAGGTCCGGTTCGAGAACATTTTTCCCTCGCAAACGTTCACCGTGCCAGTTTTCGCTACTAACTGTGAACACACTATATACAAGTCTTGCGCTTGGGCTCAGGGTAAAGCCTAGTTTACTCGACGACATTGGGTTGCGCCACTCGTTGCGTGGAATGAGTTGTACGCAAGTGGTTTCATATAAGACTATAGACACGGCGACGCCAGTGTACACTTCAGTTTCGTCGTTTTGTGGGTCCCTGAGTCATGTCTGAAATGAAACTTTTGGCAGCTGCACATCGCACAAGTTGTGGTGGAGTTAAAGCTTGTTGCGTGGAATCGCTGCATAAGAAAAAAATATGAAACGTGCTTCGATTCCTGACTGGATGAAGAAAAGACGTCAGCTTTGAGGTTATGTGTGTCCGTAGAGTGTAGACAAACTGAAATATGCAGTGAGGAACGGAGAGCGATGTTCGCTTTTTGGATATCTATGCTTTGGATAGGTGTTTGTGAGATTTCAGTGATGCTGATTACAAAAATAAACACTATACTGCTGCTCCTGAGACCTTCACGTGCTTTCAGAACACAGATATTTTGGCGATATCTGAGCTGCAGGGCAAAATGTATTGAATTAGAAGCACATATACAACTGAATTAATAAAAATACAAGCGAATCTAATTCTAGCTGTGGAAATGCTCTCGTCTACAAGACTGTACTCCCATCGTTCTAGCTTTTTTTTTATGAATGTTGTTGACAGGAGGGAAGGCTACACAAATCAAGAAGCTGCATCCGTTATTCAGTATTCATCTATTTAAAACGTTGCAGCAGTGCTCCCCATTCACATATGTTTGAATTTTGAAATATTGCCACTGCACAGATCTATCTTCAAGAGAGTAGTTTGCGAACCATTCTCTTCTTGATGCGGCCTGCTTCAAATAATTAATGCTGTTAATGTTAATAATCATTACCATTAAAGTAATTAATTATTGGTGTTAATGAAAAAGCGTCATCAACAACTAAAACAGCATCATATAGCATGCCGAGTGTTCTCGATTGTAATGTACGCAGTGTGATATGTAATTTCGGTTCTGGCGACAGTGCTTCATGCATTGCAGTATATTTATTCCTTATCGCATAATGAAATCTATTTAGAAGAAACGTGAACAGTTCTGGTGCCATTCTAAGATAATTAAAAGAACTACTTGGGTCTTCCATTACAAATTATTTCAGCAAGGATGCTGAGCAATCGAGCTGACGTCTTTTCTTCATCCAGTCACGAATCGAAACACGTTTCTTATTTTTTTCTTATGCAGCGATTCCACGTAACAAGCTTTAACTCCATCACAACTCGTGCGACGTGCAGCCGCCAAAACTTTCATTTCAGACGCGACTCAGGAACCCACAAAACGACGAAACTGAAGTGTATACTGGTTTCGCCGTGTCTACAGTCAAATATGAAACTATTTGCGTGCAACTCATTCCACGCAACGAGTGGCGCAACCCAATGTCGTCGTGTAAACTAGGCTTTACACCGTCCATGTCTATGAAAAGTGTTTTTTTTCTCCTTTCACGTATTTCGAGTTGCATTCGTAGCAGTAACAGTTACTCAGATGTGTCAAACCAGGAGAAATACGTTTCATTTTAAAGCTTCGTCTTTTCGAACAACATAAACAAGTGTTACACCCAAGACTTACGTGGCATTTCCCGTTTGATGTTGGCGACATGTGCAGTACAATATGCCCACTCCATAAATATTGTAATTCCATTGCTTTCAGCTGCGAAGAAAAGGGAATGGCACACACAGAGCAGCAAAATACTCGTTTGAGTTCGGCTACCCCAGAGTATGTAAAAGTGCCTCATATAAAGATTAAGAATTCCAGAACTAAGGCACATACAAAGGGATTGTTATGTGTAAGGAAAACAAGTAAGTAGATTTTTTTGCAAGGCGTAGTTTCCGAAGTGAAATACAGAGAAAATGAAGCGAGGATTGTTGAATAGTTGCAAGAATCGGAGAAACACAGCTAAGAACATTCTTTAAGATAGATAATATTTTTTTCTAGTTTTGTTGTATAAGTAAATAGTAACACATACTCGCTAAGGAAACAGATTATCAGATGGCGACTTACGTCAGAAATTATCAAGAATTGTAAAATGCCGCAGGCTACCATAAGTAAGCGTAGACCACAGCACTTTTGTTTGTATCCTTGGTCAGGTAAAATCGTAATCGCTTTGTTTGTTTCTTTGGTTTCAGTATGCGATCAGTGTTATACTAGATTCCCGTAGAAACCGGAAGCGATGAACTATCTGGAAACTAAGTGACTGAGGATATATACAGGGCTGCGTAACCTACGGAACGTTTTTGTTTTATTTACCTCGCCACCCCCCTGTCGGTTACTTAAAGAAACGGGGGGGGGGGGGGGGTATAGCAAAGTAGAAATTGTCAATATTTAATTCAGCTTATGTTCGAAATTTACTGATTTCTAACGTGAAAAAGAGGGAAATTGTACTAAAATTAAAAAACAATACAGATTTGTCATATAGCGCTAGAAAATGTAAAAGAAACAACTACAATAAAGCGCACAACAAACACAGCTAACATCGCTTCGTCGAGCTTGTATAGGACATGCTTCTGTTATTCATAAACAAATTTCCCTCTTATCTATAATAACCGGAAACTTTTGCTTTTGATAATGACGAAGAACAATAATAATTAATTGGTTTTTTTAACTCTTTCCGCATGTAAACTCTAGTTGCATCAAAAGTATTTGCTTTGGTTACACAAAAGTGCAGAAGTTACGCGATTAACCAATATTTATTAAGTATAAAACACAATTTATATTTTGTAAGAACATAAAATCCACAGCGGACTACACTGAACGATGCGTGGTTCGAATTATGTGCCAATCAAGTAAACGAAGAGAAGTCGTCGGCTTCCAGCTTCTCTCACACATTCATTTATGATTCTTTCGCTACCAATGCTATCAATAGTACCGGCAATCCTGCCATTTACTATGTCATTTAAGTACTGTGCCAAAACTACCGAGCGGGTGTTTCGGCAGAGCGCAACGCCACCCTTCTCTATTACAGTAACAGATTACGAAAAGATGCAGTCACAGCAGACTGTTGGAAAAACAGGGAAACTGCAGCCCTGCAGGGAAACTGCACACAGTGCAGAGGATTACTCTGCCATCTGTCGGCAACGCGGTGGACTAGTCCCCCTTTCAAACGGTGGCGGCAAAGTCTTTGGCGGTTCTTTGGTAGCAACAAACGTTCGATATTTACATGATTCAAATGGGATTCTTGAGATTTTTGCGTCGCGTGGCACAATATTTCAGTTTTTTCAGTAGTTGGAACTAATCAACCAAGTCAGTGAAGTTTTAACCCGTGATAACTATGGACAAGTAACGAAATTCCTGATTTTAGTTGTCGAGAAACGCAACATACGAACTTTCATTTTTTTGTTTTTCATGCCAAGATTCGCTGCCATGTTCAAAAGAAGAAAGGAATCAATGTTAATTGAAAAGCACTCCCCATCCTTCAGTAACTAATAATAGTTACTACGAACAGGTAATCATTATCATTACCTCTTTGTTAAGAAACCATTAAGTAAAAGTGTGAGGGTGCTCAACCCGGTATCTATACATCACTTCAGAGAAAGTTTAGGAAATGTAAACTGGGAAGGTGTATATAATGTGCCAAATGCTAATGATGAATGCAGCATATTTCTTGATAAATTTATATCCCATTTTGAACATTGGTTTCCAAAGAAAATTACTAAATGGAACACCACAAACTTTTCAAAGAAACCTTGGATTACTACCGGTATTAAAGTATCTTCAGAAAGAAAATGGAAACTGTATGAGACAGCAAGAACTATTAAAAATCCATAAGTAGTTCTACACAATAAAAATTATTGTAACATACTGAGAAAAGTTGTAAGGAAATCAAGAAATATGTATGTTAGAGAAGAAATTAACAACTCCAGCTATAAAATCAAATCAATATGGAATGTTGTTAGAAGGGAGACAGGAAAAGTAACCACTGGGGTAAGTAGTGTTACTATTAAAGAGAATGAGACCATCTTAACCAACAGTACACAGGTAGCCAATGTATTTAACAATCACTTCTTAAGTGCAGGAGAAAAAAATGGTGAGAATAGTTAAAAAGAAAATGCCAGGCAGTACATGGAAGAGTCGATTTTGAGAAATTTTAGTCAGATTAAGTTTCATCTAACAACCTCTTGTGAAATAAGGAAAATTATTAAATCTTTGAAAAATAAATGTTCTGTTGGAGTAGAGGACATCTCAAACAAGTTATTAAAACAAGGTGGAGCAATTACAGCTGATGTTTTGAGTCACACATGTAATGCATCACTGACTCAGGGTATTTTTCCAGACAGGTTAACATATGCCATTGTCAGGCCTCTCTACAAATAGGGGGAAACCAGAGATGTCAATAATTACTGGCCAGTATCCTTGCTTACAGCATTTTCAAAAATCTTTGAGAAAGTAATGTACTCAAGAGTGGTTAGCCATCTCAACAGTAATGGGATACTTAGTAAATCACTGTTTGGATTTCAGAAATACTGTGCCACTGAGACAGCAATATACAATTTCACCGTGCACATAACAGAGTCTTTAAATAGTTAAATGTCACCAGTAGGAATATTCTGTGACTTATCCAAAGCATATGATTGTGTGAACCATGCCGTTATGTCAGAGAAATTACAATCCTATGGTATAAATGGAACAGCATATCAGTGGTTTAAGTTATATCTACAGAACAGGAAGCAAAAAGTCTCTTTATATGCTTCAAGTGATTCAAAGGAGTTTGCCACTTCATCTAACTGGAGTGAAATTACATTAAGTGTTCCACAAGGTTCGATCATGGGTCCCATGAACTGACACTGTTTGCTAATGAAGCAAGCATAATTTTTAATCCAGTAAAAGAAAGTCCGATGGAAAATGATACAAATAAGGTCTTTGGAAAAGTTGTTAATTGGTTTTATGTGAATGGGCTTGCTCTGAACTTTGAAAAAACACAGTACATCCAATTTTCTGCTGCAAAAAGCATAATTCCTTCAGTAAACATAACACATCAAAAGAAGTCAGTAGCCAGAGTAGAGCATAATAAGTTTTTGGGCGTACATATAGATGAGAATCTTAATTGGAAAAGCCGTATTTTGGATCTCCTAAAGCGACTAGTTCAGTAACTTTTGCAATCAGAATAATTGCCAATTTTGAGGATGTAAAAATTAGTAAGCTAACATACTTTGCATACTTCCACTCTCTAATGTCATACGGAATAATATTCTGGGGCAACTCAACACGTAGGCAAAAGGTATTCACTGCTCAAAAGAAAGTAGTTAGAATAATGTGTGGGGTTTATAGTCGCTCATCTTGTAGGCATCTGTTTAAAAGGGTAGGAATTCTTACAACTGCTTCACAATACATTTACTCAGTAATGAAATTTTTTCTCAACAACGTGGACCAGTTTAAAATCGACAGCAACATTCATGATTACAATACCAGAAAAAAGAAAGACCTACACTATCCTTTACTTAACCTATCTTTGGCACAGAAAGGGGTAAAATATACTGCTATAAAACTTTTTGATAAATTATCAGATGGAATAAAATATCTGACAGACAGCAGTAATAGTTTCAAAAACAAATTGAAATCATACGTCCTTGACAACTCGTTCTATACCATAGATGAATTCTTAAGATATCTGGAGATATAATATATTTATTTTGTGCCATTTAAGGGAATGGGATAGGTAATAGAAATTTTTAGGTATAACACTACAATGTTTAAAAAAAACTTGTTTCCTCTGTGCATTTTTTGTGCAATTGGCACATTCCACATCATATCGGTTTTTCCGTGCTATTGATCAATGGAACACGTAACTAACTAGCTAAGAATGTTGCAGCAGACCAATATCCCTCAGCATCTCCTGATTTAAAAGAAAATCATCAGTTTGTTCTAGAATTGAGTTTACCTGTCAACTATGTGATGCCAAAACATAAGACTTTTTTACGCACGGAGTACTGGAAATATAGAATAGAATAGAAGTTTACTGTCTCGTAACATACAATTTCAAGCCATTGACTTAAGGTACAGGAGACTCACAAAACACAAATACTGGTTTACAGTTTTCCTTATAATACCAGTAGTATAATATACATCACTGAATAATTACTTAGTTAAGCAATTAAAGATTAACAGTCCTAAGTACTTGCTCTCTTCTGCTCAAATTTTCAGGTTGTCATTTATGAATTCTTCTACTGAATAGTAACATTTCTGCTCTAGTTTCTCATATACGGATTTTTTCAGTGTTTCTACATTTACGCTGAGCAATTCCCTTCCCTTCACTTTGTTATAAATTTTCATACCCATATAATGATGAGTTTGAGCATAAAGTTTAAAATGGTGGGTAGGGAGCACAAAATTATTTTGATTTCTAGTGTTGTACCATGCTGAAAATGAATTGCTACAAATAAATCAGGGTTACTATGTACAAACATAATCAGCTCGTATATGTATAGTGAGAGAACACTTGATATACTTAGATTTTTCAGGAGTGGGCGACATGATTTTCTTCACCCTACATTGTGCATATTTCTAATGATGGTTTTCTTAAGTTTTAGTATTCAACACATGGTTGGAGTTACCCAGAAATACAATTCCACACCTTATTACTGATTCAAAGTATCTGTGATATACTGTTTTTCTTATGCCCATACTGGTAGCATTATACAGTATTCTCATTGCAAATGCTAGGCTATTTAATTTATTTGCAAGGTACAATAGTTTCCTGTATGTTCTTTTGTACCTTTTTTGAATAGTGGCTTAACTACTGAGTACTTCAATGTGTCTGGAAAATAACGTTCTTGAAGGGACTGGTTAACTATTGTAGTTAGTGGCTGCACAGTTATTTTAGAGACTGTTTTTCACACTTTTTTTGGTATCCCATCCCATCCTGCTGATGTTTTACTTTTTAATGATAGTATCACATTTTCTATATCTTTTACAGTAGTTTTGGTAAATGTACTGAACAATTCCCTGTGAAATTGCTCAATATTGAAGATATTTACCTTATCTGGGTAATCTGCTATACTGACATCAGATTCGTTTACATTTATAAAGAATTCATTAAATAATTCAGAAATTTGAGTAGGATTTACAGCAGTTTTATCCTCTATCTTGATTTCAGCTTTCTTTTTGCACATATCTTTAATTATAATTAGTTATCGATGCAATCTAAAACATCGATTCATCTTTGTGATCATGTATACTGCAGCTTATTCCACGTTACTTTCCTATTTCATCAGAAGATGCAATGTTAATACAGTAGTTACTAAGTATATATTTGCCCTCTGAATATTTGAAGTTATGAGCTAATGGTGTAGGACATGTCAAACTCTTTTCAAATGGGCGATTTCCTGACAATTAGTCCAGTTTTAGAGATGAGCCCCACGAGACCACCTCAGACTTTGTTCTGATTTGGTGCCCAGATTTGATAAAAGACAAAGAGAAGATTTAGATCAATTTTGAACATTTTAATCATGTGTGAAATACTATAATTCAGTAGATAGTTGATGTAAAGCTGAAAACTTTGCAGGATAGTCTAACAGTTGGCATTATGCACATTCTATAAGTTTTAGGTTATTTGGTTCACTATTTTTGCTTTAACGCAAGTGCCACCAAAATTTGTCAATAAATTTTGTCACAACAAAATTTCTCCCAAGTTGGAACAAGTTGGTTTAGAAATTTCATCTTTTGTAACCTTTATTGTCTAGCAGCATGTTTACAAAGTTTGTGAGTTTTATTACTTTTGGGCTCATATCTTTTTGGATATAGGCTACAGGGGCAAATTTGCCCAAAAACAGATTTGCTACCAAAGTAAGTAAACTTTGAGCCATTGTATATCAGCAGGACTGCCCGACCCATACCTTTTGTAGCTACCATTTTGCAAGAATATCTTTTTCTCTAAAAAAATATCAAATTTCCATACATGCTTTTTTTCCTTGAAGCTCTACAACTATCCAGCATGGTTTGTCATGCAAATCAGTATTTTGGAGTATGAGAAAACACAAGATTTTTAAAAATATTTGTCAGTCACAATTTAATTAAAACTTGCTTTGGTCTATGGTGGCTTTTACGACTACCAGATAGTGTCCCCACCACCAAGTGACAGATTTCATACCCCACTAATGGGCTGCTTAATAAAAGTTCCTGAGACTTTTGTGGGTTTGTTAAACTGGTACCCAAGCCTTTGGGGAATTTAAGAGAGTTTCTCAATATTTATCTTACAGTATCTTTATAGTTCTCAGTTGCGAAGGCATTTCCTGTTTACAGTATATCACATCAGCCACTGTGCCAAGTGTCAGCTTTTATTGAACCTCAGGCTATTGCAACTCACCAGATTGGAAGCCATAAGCAGATGCTGCTTGGCTGCTTGTTATTCTCGAAGCCTGGTTAACCTTGCATTTGATATGGTCTTTCAGACTGTGTTTACTGACACTGTGGATTTGAAGATGGGAAGCCGCAAGAGAACCCAAACTGACTTTAAACTTATCATATGCTTCCATCTGACCATCCTCATCAGATGAAGCTGAAGCTGTAAAGCAGCCGATTTGTTGTGGAGTTCCACATGATAGTTTAACACAACTTTTGGCCAGTCAAACTACTCTTACTGTAATTTTGCAGCTGATTTGGTAGAGTTTCATTAACATGTCTTAAATTTGTGATGATTCTTCTTTGAAAAAGGATTAAAGCATAACATTTACAGAGATTCAAATTTTGTCAGCAAAATTGCTTTATAATAAAGGCAAATTGCATTTGTCACTGAAGCTGTGTTTATTTATTTATTCGTTGCCCATGGATTCTAGCTGATAATTATCAGCTAAGAGTATAGGGAGCTTCATACAATTTTATATGCACAATGAATTTTCAGTAGAGAAAAGAGAATTACATTTTACAGGTACGTATGAGGTTATTATATTGTGTGTTTCCCTTGTTTCACACCACATATATCTGCTGCTCCTGTGTCAAATGCTTATCTATAGTAGTTCCTAAAATTTTGTGCTGCCTTCTTCTTTAACTGCCTCATTACTTAATTTAATATTTCCATTATACATTTCACTCTAGTTTGGAACACTACAGACACTGTTTTAGACTGATTTATAAGATGACTGTTTTGTACCAGCTATTTATTTGCAGTTTTAGTGGTGAGGAGTGCTTCCTTTTCAAGCTCCTCCTCTGTCTCAGCTGCACTTATAATTTTAGTGTCATCAGCATACATTATAAGTTTATGTTTTATACATTCTGGGAAATTATGTACATAAAGAAAACAAACTGTATTGGCGTGAGCACAGAACCTTATGGCACACTGTGTCAATGGTTTGTAATTAATTCTACTTCTCACACTATTATGTCTGATTTCTGTCCACTGTTTCCTATTCATAATGTATAATTTGACTTTGTCATAGCATAACCCTTGAATCCCATACTAGTAGAGTTTCTCCATTAGCCTGAAATGATTTACACAGTTAAATGGTTCATGGTGTGGGTTCCTGTTGTCATGTCCTAGTTCATGAACCATGGGCAACGTATGAGTGGCCAAGTAAGTGGTCCTGACAGTCAGGATACCAGTTACTTTGGAATAAGGCTGGGCATCTCAGACATATTCTGAGTCTTGGTCACCTTTGTGCTCAGACGGCAAAGACTACCAAATCCACCGGTTAGTCCCTCAACCGTTAGGGGTAAAACGCAATGGGATCCGGGGCAAGTAAGGCTAGTAACCTGCTTCCCTGGTACTTTAAATATGATGCTGGCAACAATCAGAGCAAAATGCCTCGGAACTTTGGAGGTGACAGAGTCCCACCTCTAATTGACAAACCAGGGACTCCTAAGATACAACTCGGCAAACGAATGGTAACGAGATGGGGAGCTATTAATATCAATGGGGGCTCCTCTGGGAAGAAAGTAGAGTTGGCAGAGGCTGCAAGTAAGATGGGGTTGGATGTTTTAGCTGTTAGTGACATTCAGGTAAGGGGTGAGAAAGAAGAGGAAGTGGGAGAATACAAGGTTTACCTGTCAGGAGTAAAAGCAGGAATAGCACAATGGGGTGTAGGGCTTTACATCAGGAAAGAAATGGAGCCCAGCGTAGCTCCAATAAGGTACGTAAACGAATGACTGATGTGAATAGATTTAACAGTGTCTAGCAAGAAAATTAGGATTGTGTCAGTATATTCGCATTGTGAAGGGACAGATCAAGATAAGATGGATAGTTTTTATGACGCACTCAGTGACGTAGTTGTTAGAGTAAAGGACAAGGACAGTGTTCTGCTCATGGGTGATTTTAATGCTAGGATTGGAAATCGAACAGAAGGCTATGAAAAGGTTATGGGTAAATTTGGAGAGGATATGGAGGCCAACAGGAACGGGAAACAACTCTTGGATTTCTGTGCCAGTATGGGCTTAGTAATCACAAACTCCTTTTTTAAACATAAGAACATTCACCGGTATACTTGGGAAGGCAGGGGAACCAGATCTGTCATTGACTATATAATAACAGATCAGGAATTCAGGAAGGCTGTGAGGAACACACATGTATTCACGGGATTCTTTGATGACACTGATCACTATTTAATCTGCAGTGAAATTGGTATTGTGAGGCCGAAAGTGCAGCAGGTCAGGTCCATATATAGGAGGATAAGAGTGGAGAAACTTCAGGATAAGGAAATCAGGCACAAGTACATAACAGTGATCTCAGAAAGGTACCAGTTAGTTAAACGTAGTCAATTACAGTCGTTGGAAAAGGAATGGACAAGGTACAGGGACAGAGTACTAGAAGTAGCTAAAGAATGTCTTGGAACAGTAGTGTGTAAAGGTAGGATGAAGCAATCAGCTTGGTGGAATGACACAGTCAAGGCAGCCAGTAAAAGGAAAAAGAAGGCGTATCAAAAATGGCTACACACTAGGACTCAGATACACAGAGAAAGTTATGTTGAAGAAAGAAACAAAGCCAAACAGATAATTGCAGCATCCAAGAAGAAATCTTGGGAAGACTTTGGAAACAGATTGGAGACTTTGGGTCAAGCTGCTGGAAAACCATTCTGGAGTGTAATTAGCAGTCTTCGAAAGGGAGGTAAGAAGGAAATGACAAGTATTTTGGACAGGTCAGGAAAACTGCTGGTGAATCCTGTTGATGCCTTGGGCAGATGGAGGGAATATTTTGAAGAGTTGCTCAATGCAGGTGAAAATACGATCAGTAATGTTTCAGATTTCGATGTACAATGGGATAGGAATGATGATGGAAATAGAATCACATTTGAGGAAGTGAAGAAAATGGTCAATCTATTGCAGTGCAATAAAGCGGCTGGGGTGGATGAAATTAAGTCAGAACTCATCAAATACAGTGGAATGTCAGGTCTTAAATGGCTACACAGGATAATTGAAATGGCGTGGGAGCCGGGACAGGTTCCATCAGACTGGATGAAAGCAGTAATCACACCAATCTTTAAACATGGAAACAGAAAAGATTGTAACAACTACAGAGGTATCTCTTTAATCAGCGTTGTGGGTAAAATCTTCTCAGGTATTGTTGAAAGGAAAGTGCGAGTATTAGTTGAGGACCAATTGGATGAAAATCAGTGTGGGTTTAGGCCTCTTAGAGGCTGTCAGGACCATATCTTTAGCTTACGGCAAATAATGGAGAAGTGTTAAGAGAGGAACAGGGAATTGTATCTATGCTTTATAGATCTAGAAAAGGCATATGACCGGGTTCCTAGGAGGAAGTTATTGTCTGTTCTATGAGATTATGGAATAGGAGGCAAACCTTTGCAAGCAATTAAAGGTCTTTACATAGATAGGCAGCAGTTAGAGTTGACGGTAAATTGAGTTCATGGTTCAGAGTAGTTTCAGGGGTAAGACAAAGCTGCAACCTGTCTCCACTGTTGTTCATATTATTTATGGATCATATGTTGAAAACAATAAACTGGCTGGGTGAGATTAAGATATGTGAACACAAAATAAGCAGTCTCGCATATGCGGATGACTTAGTTGTGATGGCAGATTCGATTGAAAGTTTGCAAAGTAATATTTCAGAGCTAGATCAGAAATGTAAGGACTATGGTATGAAGATTAACATCTCCAAAACCGAAAGTAATGTCAGTGGGTAAGAGATATAAACGGATTGAGTGCCAAATAGGAGGAACAAAGTTAGAACAGGTGGACGGTTTCAAGTACTTAGGATGCATATTCTCACAGGATGGCAACATAGTGAAAGAACTGGAAGCGAGGTGTAGCAAAGCTAATGCAGTGAGCGCTCAGCTACGATCTACTCTCTTCTGCAAGAAGGAAGTCAGTACCGAGACTACGTTATCTGTGCACCGTTCAATCTTTCGACCAACTTTGTTGTATGGGAGCGAAAGCTGGGTGGATTCGGGTTACCTTATCAATAAGGTTGAGGTTATGGATATGAAAGTAGCTAGGATAATTGCAGGTACTAGTAGATGGGAACAATGGCAGGAGGGTGTCCACAATGAGGAAATCAAAGAAAAACTGGGAATGAACTCTATAGATGCAGCAGTCAGGGCGAACAGGATTAGATGGTGGGGGCATGGGAGAAGCAAGGTTGTCCAAGAGACTCATGGGTTCAGCAGTAGAGGGTAAGAGGAGTCGGGGTAGACCAAGGAGAAGGTACCTGGATTCGGTTAAGAATGATTTTGAAGTAATAGGCTTAACATCAGAAGAGGCATCAATGTTAGCACTGAATAGGGTATCATGGAGGAATTTTATAAGGGGGACTATGCTCCAGATTGAACGCTGAAAGGCATAATCAGTCTTAAATGATGATGATGATGAATGCTTTAGACAGATCCATGAAGATCCTGCTAGTCTCCAGCTGCCTGTCAGGTGAACTGAGAATATGTTCACCTAAATATCTGTTGATGGTGATGTAGCTGATTTCCCTTCTCCGAAATAATAGTGTGGTGAGTGTAGTACTTTCAATTTATTTATAAAACTTGCAATTATATCCTTTATCATCATTTCACATATTTTAACAAAAGTGGAGATCAATTTCCTAATTCACCTCTGCTTCATTTCTTAAGTACTGGCTTTTCTTTACTTGCTTTTAGTTACTCTGGAAACATACCTTCCTCTAGTGTAGCATTCAGTGCATGTGGCAATGGTTTCAGTATACTTTTCCTACATTCCTTTATAAGGTGTGATGTAACACCATTTGATCCTGGTGAATGTTTGACTTTTAGTTTCTTGATTAGGTTAAAAGCTTCTGTGTCATTTTCTGGGACAAATGCAATTGGTGGGAGGGAGGGATTTTTGGCATTTTATTTTCTTCATTTGTTTCATTTTGTTTTATCAGTTCAGCTACTACAGTTATATAGCATGTGGTATTTCTAGAGGATCAACTTCACTCGGTGGACGAAAGTCCTCTGTATTTTTGTTCTTGTTACTTTCCCTCTCTCCTCATTTATGAAGGACCATATGTCTCTGTGTTTTAGCTACTAAACTCAGCGGAGATAGACGCAGAAACACACCTAGTCGTAATTATTTATTCCTATCTCAAACACACTACAAGCAGGCTTGCGTTTATACAAAAATGATCTAAAGCAAACAGAAGTCAAAGATCTCCACTTACTTTGATGAAATTGTTCGGTTCACTGTCAATAGTTACTACAGAGCTGCCCTCCCTCCCTCTATGGGCGTGGAGAGCTCGAAGAGGAGAAGGGGCTAATGAGGTTAGTGTGGAGCCGCATAAGGTGATGTAATAGGTGGCCAGCATCAGCCGGACCACACAGTGATCTTGCATGACCAGCTCTATCATGAGGGGTCCCAAAAGAAGGCACGGCTGGGTCATTTCTCAATGGCCAATGGAGGGTGAGGGCACAAATGCATGAAACAATGTAGTGTCAGAGCCCTTACCGGTTGGGTCTGATTCAAGTGATTGGAGGTTGAGGGCACAAATGCATGAAACAATATAGTGTCAGAGCCAGTGGGTGGTCGGGTGGTCATAGGGTCCAGCCCACACGGGAAGAAGCGTCCCCGTCGAGTGCCCAATGTCTTGCGAATGCACAAGCAACTGAACTGTAGTGGAGAGGCCGACAAATATGGCTGCAATGTTGTACTTGTCGGTGTCGACTGGTATCTCGAATGAGCAAAGCAAAGTGATGTGGGTGGTTGACATGTCGTCGTGTTTGGGCAGTGGAGCAGCAAACACAAAGATCGTGCTGTTGTGAAGTCGGATGAGGAGATCCTCGATGCAAAAGTTGAAATCGTAGACAGTGAACACAGCAGCCCTGTGGGGTCACGGGGGTGGAGAAGTCGAAGAGCACTCGTGTATCCTAACTACCCCTTCCGGAGGGCAAGTGTCACATGAAAAGACAGTGTCTCGGCACACACCAAATAGATTTGTCATCACACGAGGCAGGGGCATCATTGCATGTCACTTCTGCATCAGTGGAGGCAGCAGAGGAGGAATCATTGTCCAGGGAGCAAGCATGTTTTAATCTGTTGATGGAAACTGTTTGGCATTTCCCATTGAGTAAGATGTGCGTTATGTTACTCGTGTAGCTGAGGATCCAGTGTGGGCCAGAGTATGGTGGCCGAAGTGCCACAGAAACCGTCATCATATAACATTACAAATCCACAGTGAGCCAGTTTGTAATGTTCAAACACCCATGGCAGGATACGTGGCTATGGTATTGGGGTGCATATATTCATGGTATATAAGTGGATGCACTCCACTATGGCAGGGAACTCGGAGTGTTCCACGCACTCAGTCAGAAGCATTAGGGGCTTACCATAAAGGATATCTGCCAGAAAAGTGTTCCAGTCATCTTTGTCGGCAGAGCAAATGCCAAGTAAGACACACAGCAGGTCGTCCAACCAGGAACCGCTGTGGCACATTAGAACGGCTTTGAGTGTGTGATGCCAACATTCTACAAGCCTGTTATTGATTGGCGACTCCATAGTGTCCTGTGCACTATGACCAGATAATGGGTATACTTGGAAGGATAGACAGCATTGGTCGTATATTTTTGTTTATTATGGCAAAATCGATTTTCGGTCACTTAGTGACCATCTTCAGTGCTGTAATATATAACTTAAATTAGTAAGCACTGGTGTCAATAAGCTTATGGCGATCACATAGACTGAGTCTTTGAGTCTATGTGATCGCCATAAGCTTATTGACACCAGTGCTTACTAATTTAAGTTATATATTACAGCACTGAAGATGGTCACTAAGTGACCGAAAATCGATTTTGCCATAATAAACAAAAATATACGACCAATGCTGTCTATCCTTCCAAGTATACAAGCCTGTTGTTCTGCAGATGGTATATTGTTGTATGGAACTTGTCGACACCACACAAGGCAAATAATTTATCACAGAGTAAGGACTTGAACTATCATCCTTAGTCAGTGGTAGTAGATGAGGGAACCTGTAGCATGCAATCCACATGGAGATGAAAGTGCACGAGTTGAATCGGTCATGATGTTTGTTGCGGGTTGATATTGTAATTATAGACACTCTGGAAATATTGATTATCCTTGAATTAATGTTTTATATTCCATGATGTACATTCCTTGGAGAGAAATAAATTAATGTTGTATTGGAATCACGGTGTTGTGTGTCCGTAATATTTTGGTGCCAAAACCTGGGAAGAAATTGCGATTTCCAGCGTGATTTCAACAATTACCGGCTTACTTCACGCTGTAGGAAACAAGAGACGACGTTGGACCGCATCACAAGCTAAGTCCATTCCAATATAATATGATCGCATGAACTGGTTGCTTCAAAACAATTTTTGCGGCTTTGTATTGCAAGCCTGAAACTTGCACTCAGAGTAGCTAGTTTTGTTAAAAGGTTTTCGTTCACTTACATTTGCGCATACACTGCTTGTTAAATGTTTAAGCTATTCACAAGCACACTCGTAAACAATCTTACAACAGCCGTCTTTAGTAAGACATAATGCAGGACGAATCAGAGATACAGTTAGCATACTTCAAAAGAAAGCGAACTAGGGAGAGGACTAATGCTACGTGGTTTTGTGCGGCTGTTGATGCTCTTACCACAGAAAGCCCATTTGATTTTGAACATTACAGGGAACATCTTCAAGAAACTCTAGAGAAGCTCGTTTCATTAGATGACGCTATTCATAATTTTCTCTCTGATGATGAATACAATGCAGACGTGCTGAGCTGTGAGGAATATATAGACAAAGTCAAACGCGCTATAGAGAAGGCTACAAAAGCAATTGATTACAAGCTTTTAGCCACAACGTCGCAGATGAATATCACGTCACCACCAGTGCTCACACAAGCAACTGTATTCCACTCTGTCAAGCTACCAGCAATTAAGCTTGAGTCATTTTGTGGAGATGTCGAAATGTGGTCCCGCTTCTGGGAACAATTTGAATCGACCATTGATAAAGACCCATCCCTTTCTACAGTAAACAAACATTGGTTACCTGATCGATGGCTGAAAGAATATACTTATCCACTCTGATTGGGGAATGAGAGTACTATATTGAGGTGCACATGTCCAAGGCATTCAGTCGGTGTGTCAAATTTACCCTGTGGTGGTTGTGTATCATGTCCGACCTTGCTTCATTAACATTGAATGCAAGCATGTGTCCATGTGCAGCAGTCGTTTTCATGCTAGCCCAAATGCTCCACAGTGAAGCGTTTGGTAGCCTTGATGCCTGGATGTGTGAGGTTACGAATAGCTTAGAAAACTGTCCATTGGAGAGGAGCGGGAGTGAGTGGACAGAGGTTGCCCATAGACATATCACATAATACAGGGAGTGAAGAGCTGGGAAGGCAGTGGGATGTCAAGGTCAGCACCAAGTTAGGATCCTGTTGCAGATACTGAAGTTCAACATTGTTCTCCTGTTGCTGTACCAGCTCATCTAAGTCCAGAGGGAAAAGTGATGGAGTTCACTCTGAAAAGGTAATTCGCAACCACATTGTCTGCTCCTCAGGTATACCAAATGTCTGTGGTATATTGGCTAATCAGGTCCCTGTGGTGGAATCTCCTCAGAGGAAGGTCCTGTAGTGGGTTGTGATCTGTAAATTTGTGCAACCTTCAATATCATCACAGAAGTATCTCACGGCTTCATAAACCTCGAGTAACTTGCAGTCGAATGCTTCCATTGAGAAGCTGTGAGGTTCCTCGAGAAGAATCGGAGTGGTTGGATTGCAACGCTGACATGTTGCTTAAGAACAGCATCAATCAAAGTGTCACTGATGTCAGCTGTGATGCAAGTACCTGAGGCCGGGTGCGTAAGTGTTACAGTATTCAAAAGTGCTGTCTTGAGTGCATTGAATGCTTGAATCATTTCATTCGACCACTTCCGTTTCCCAGCCAAAGTGTCTGTGTGTCTGTGAGTGGTGCCTGGTTCAACACAATCAGACATTGGATGGATGCCATCAGTAGTGAACGGTGGTACCAAGAAAGGTTACACATGCACAGCCCGACTGCAACTTGTGGTTAATTTCTACACCATTGTCACTTAGGGCAGACCAAACCTGGGCCGGGTACCCACATCCCTCGACAGAGGGGTAGAAGATCAGGACATTGTTGAGAAAGGCATAACAGTATGAAAGCCATTGAACCTGTGCCATATCTGGCTGCATTTTTTAGGCTGTAAGGCATAAAGCTGAACTCACATAGTCCGTATTGTGTAACAATTGCCATTTTAGCAATATCATCTTTGAACACAGGGATCTGAAGGTACACATTCCAGCAATCAAGAACACTAAACACTCATGCCCATTAAGCAGTTGGGCAATAAGGTAATTATTTACAATGGTGTGAGCATTTAGTTTCCGATAGTCACATAACTGGAACAAATCATTCATCTTAGGCACAAGATGAATGAGTGATGACCAGTCACTGTCTGGGGGGGCATATGATTCCCACATGTAAAAGATCATTAACAGTTACTTTCGTGTGGCTTACTTTCTTCGGTGGGAAGCAGCGAGCCTTGTGGTGTATGGGAGGACCTTCCATGGTGGTTATCCTGTGGCAGGTGCAGTTAGTTGTCGTGCCTAATTGTACATCTTGTGCAAGTGAAGAAGGAACAAGGGGCAGAGGCACGGTCAGACGATACTCTAGAAAACAGAATGTTACTAACCTTAGCGTGCAGATGCCAAATCCCTGGCGGGGGCACGTTGGCTGTGGTGGGTGTGTCGACTACGTGCATAGGCAGCAAGCTGGTGAGGCAGCAGAGTGTGCAGTGAGTGCATGACAGTTTCTCTGATACAGCAGCAATCAGTTGTTTCAGCTCGACATTACAAACGTATAGGGCTTCAATCTCGGAGTGCTCAGTCGGAATCTTTACCACTGAGGGAATGAGGTGAGCAATCAGTATAGAGCAATTGGAGAGGGCGAGCAGAAGTGGGTCACCGTTTTGTGAATATTCGAGGGGTAGAAGGACTGAAAAAACCAGGGCTGCGAGTGCCAGTAGCATGGTGCAGTCGGTAGATCTGTGTATAGGCCAAAATGCTTCAGGAAATCAATCGTCAATATTGGTTTGTCGACGCCAGCTATGTGGAACGTCCGAGCAAACTCTGCCCTGGTGTAGGTTGGACTCGAAGTTCAGCTGCACCTTGAACATTGAAGTGGGATCTCTTGGTGACACATAAAGAGAGTTTCGCCAGAAGAGTGTGCGAGAGCAGTGGGGACGATGCTGGCAATTGCCTCTGTGACAATGATAAAGTGAAGATTAGTTATGAGATCCAAGATGTAGAGTCTTCCACTAGATGTCGTGGCGACATTTGCCGACTATTGCTCGTGGCAGCACCGTGTAGAGTCGTCATGAGCCGTGGCATGTAGACCATCCCGTGTGCAGATTTTGATTAGGCACAGGGCAGCCGACAGTTTCTTACTGCATCGCTGAGTGTACCTCGAAACCAGCAGTGTCGGTAGGAGGGCTAATCGCGTCATCTGCCAGTGTACTTGCTCAGGAATAACTATCTATGGCGAATAATTTTGTGGGCCTGGTTTTCAAGCCAAAGATTAGTTTCCAGTGGGTCTGATGAATGCAAGAGAAACTCAAGTTGTAGTTCATATAGAAGTTTCACTAATTACACCGTCCATAAAGCGATGTCGGGCATGACCTCTGGACCCACTTGTGCATGTAGATGGCACCAAAGCTGCTAGGGCAATCTTGAACCGATGTGTTCCTTGTGAATAATATGGTGGAGAACAACTGGTGGATGCAACAGGCCATAAATGATGACAGATGATGCAATGATATATCCACAATGGCAGGAGGGAGATCTGGATTGACAATCCCGTGTGGAGCAGGAAGCCAATGTGCTGTGTCACCCAAGGTCGCAGGGAGGGATAAGGGGGGGAGGTGAGCAGTGTGACAGTGAATCATGGCGGGGTGACATTAAGCTCCAGTCTGGTGCAGCTGCAAAACATGGAGACCAACCCACCCTTGTGTGTGCTTGTGTCAGTAAGAGTTTCCTGTCATTGCAGTCAGATGTAAGCTTGGTCGGCCAAGTGTGGCCTGGTAGAATACGAATGTAGATGTTCACTTGCATCGTCAACGGCATCACAACCATAGTCAGGCGTGTATGCAGTAGCGGATTCCGATACACCCAATGGTAAGTGACCCATTGTTTCAATAAAGAACCCTGAGTATTGTATGAAACTGATAATCAAAGAATGAAAAAGGCTCAGGATCACCAGTGTGGGTTTCAGCTACTAAACTTGGTGGAAATAGACTCAGAAACCCAACTAGTCAATGTAAGTCAAGTATTTATTTGCATCTCAAATACACTACAAGCAAGCATGCATGCAAACAGATGTTGTACAAACCAAATTAAAGCCAAAGATCTTCACTTGCTTTGTCGAGTTCTTCAGTTCACTGTTGGTAGTCACCACAAGTTTTTTGAGTAATTCTATACTTTATCTACATCTGTCATGATTAATGCTTTTGTTTCTCTGATGAAACTGCAGTACTCTTTTATTTTGTATAAAGTATTATATACTTTATATCTAAAAACAAAGATGATGTAACTTACTAATCGAAAGCGTTGGTATGTTGATAGAGACACTAACAAACACAAACACACACCCAAAATTCAAGCTTTCACAACCTACGGTTGCTTCATCAGGAAAGAGGGAAGGAGAGGGAAAGACGAAAGGATGTGGGTTTTAAGGGAGAGGGTAAGGAGTCATTCCAATCCCGGGAGCGGAAAGACTTACCTTAGGGGGAAAAAGGGACAGGTTAATTGTAGATCCAGCCCTCCTTAGCATTATTCCATATATGTAAGTTGATGGTTTTTGCTTGCTTCTCATAATAACTGAGGTAGAAATTTATAAGCGGCGCTTCAGTTACAGACAAGCAACATAATTCTGAAGAGAGACTAATGTTATACTTGGTTCTTAGCAATTGGAGGCAGTTAAATTAGTAATTGTTTTGCATTTAAGTAGCTGCTATATCTAAGATTGTTCCTGATGTTTGCAGTGGCATATACAAAGAACTCAAGAATTTTATTAAAATACTTATGAGGAAGATAATGGCAATAAAGAATGATTCACGTAATGTAAAATGTACATATGACTTTACAGATGATGCAGTCTGGCGTAGCGGTTCACGCCACTGTGGTTGGCACCATATTTCAGTGGCGAGGGATGCTACACAGGAAGTAGTTCCCACAGAGCAGCTGATAGCAACACACCAACAAAATGAGTTTTCTGAATTTCTTGCTGTAAAAAAATACTGTA
Source organism: Schistocerca nitens (assembly GCF_023898315.1). Lineage (NCBI taxonomy): Eukaryota > Metazoa > Arthropoda > Insecta > Orthoptera > Acrididae > Schistocerca > Schistocerca nitens. Next base: position 175,229,698 of record NC_064623.1, read on the forward strand.
TGTAAATGAAGCAAAACTACATCAACTCCTGTAGGTGTACAACTTTGCTTCCATCGTTTTTTCCCCAACATTTGAGGCTTTAATGAAACAAATTGGTTACACATGTAGCATTCAAAGTATTTTCCATCACTGGCTACTGCTTTCTCCAATCTTTTGGGAAGTGTACAAATCCCGCATCAAAAAAATTGTTCATCTTTTGAAGCAATCCATGACTTAATCCAATTTGTGACCTCTTCATGAGATCGGAAGTGTTGGTCAGCCAGGGGTGCACCATTGATCTAAACAGGAGATAGTCAGAGGGAGAAATGTCTGAAGAATACGGTGAGTGGGGTAGGACTTCCCATTTTAATTTTTCCAAGTACGTTTTGACCTCTTTTGCAACATGGGGTCGAGCGTTGTCATTCTGCAAAATCACTTTATCGTGCCTCTCGCTGTATTGTGGCCATTTGTCTTTTAATGCTCTGCTCAGTCACATTAATTGCATTTGATAATGAGCGCCTGTGATTGTTTCACTTGGTTTTAACACCTCATAGTACACAATGCCGAGCTGGTCCCACAAAATGCAGAGCATGTTCTTGGAGCCGTGAATATTCTGTTTGGCTGTCGACGTGGAAGCATGGCCGGGATATCCTCATGATTTTTTTGCGTTTAGGGTTATCATAATAAACCCATTTTTTGTCCCCGGTCACAATGCGATGCAGAAATCCCTTCCATTTTTGCCTCTGAAGCAACTGTTCACAACCACACAAACGCCGTTCAACGTCCCTTGGTTTCAGCTCACATGGGACCCAAGTTCCTTCTTTGTACTAGTAAAAATAGTTTAAGATCTACCTTGAATTTATGAAATTCTTTAATTTTCTTTATTGTAGAAGGCAATGCACTAAAACGTATTTTGGGCTGGTAGTTTACACTTTTTTGGTAGAGTGCTCCTTTGTGGGTGTCTGTGAAAATCATCCTTGTTCCTTGTTTCATGGTTATGAACCTGATTATTTAATGTTGAAAATTCCTGGTGAGTTTTCAGAAAACATACACATTCATAGATGTATAAGCCAGGAAGAGTCATTGTTTTAAATTCTTTAAATATTTCCCTGCATGACTCTCTGCCGGGGACCCCTTTCATTAGTCTAATAGCCCATTTTTGAAGTTTGAAAGCTTGTTTTGCCGTACCTGTATTTCCCCAGAAGATCGCACCATATCTAAGCAAATTGTTTATGTAAGCATAATAGGCACACAGCAATGATTCAGTGTTGCAACATTCCCAAAGCATTCTTAGCACATAGCAGCATTTTCTTAATTTTTTACTCAAAGGTTCTAGATGCTTTTCCCATCTCAAGTGCTCATCCACCCATATACCAAGGAATTTTGTGTATGGAGCTTGTGCAATAACATAGTTCCCTAACTCAGCTTTTACTCTTCCTCTAGCTTTACTTTTAATATTACTGAAATTCATCAATACTGTTTTATCCTTATTTATGATCAAAGCATTATTGCTAAACCATTTTCCTGTCTCATTTATTGTCCCAGAGACACTCTGCTGTAGATTATCCTCAGTGTATCCTTTTATAAAAATGCTAGTTTCACCAGTGGACATCACCATTTCTGCAACTGTCAGATGGTTTGGCAAGTCATTTATGTTCACCAAGAACAACAGATGGCCTAACACGGAACCATGGGGCGCTCCATAGCTAGTTTTTTTTTTTTTTAAATCTGAAAGATATTCTTTGCCTTCATGACATATTTGTACTCTCTGTTGTCTATCAGAGAGACAGGACTTGAACCATTTGAAGGCAAGTCCCCGGACCCCATAAAATTCTAGTTTCATAAGCACTAAGTCATGGCTGATTAAATCAAACGCTTTAGATAAATCTAAGAATATCCCACAGCTTAATTCGTTCTTATCCAAAGCATTTAGAACCATTTTCATGAATTGTAAGATTGCCATTTCTGTGGATCTGTTCTTTATAAACAGATTTTGAGCAGTAGTCAATATTTTATTTTTATTCAGGAAGTCAGCTAGCCTTTCGTACATTACTCTTTCAATTACTTTAGAGAAACCTGACAATAATGACACTGGCCTATAATTATTTATGTTGGCTGTAATATTCTTTTTGTGAATTGGCTTTATTATGGAGAGTTTTAGTTTGGATGGGAACACCCCTGTCCTGAAAGAAGTATTAATAATGTCAGTTAGGTGAGTATCTATACTGGTAGAACTATGATTACTATGTCTGGAATTCTGTCAATACCACAAGACATTTTATTTTTTAGTTTATTAATAGCATTTGTAACTTCACATTCTGTTGCTGGGTACAGAAACATTGTCTTTTCACAAGTTGGTACTTTTATGTTTTCGTTGTTTGAATTGCACAGACTTTTAATTAGGATAAAGGTGAACTAGAAAATAACTTCCATCCTCCGTCACAGCGGGACCCACCTCCTCTTCCTCAAAATCACCCTCTCCCAACCTTCCAGGAATTTCTGACTTCCAGCCTTGCCTCTCAATCCTTCTTAAAAAATCTTAATCCTACTCCCAACATCACCACTGCTGAAGCCCAGGCTATCCGTGATCTGAAGGCTGACCGATCCATCGTCATTCTTCCGGCGGACAAGGGCTCCACGACCGTGGTACTTGATCGTCGGGAATATGTGGCTGAGGGACTGCGTCAGCTTTCAGACAACACCACATACAAAGTTTGCCAAGGCAATCCCATTCCTGATGTCCAGGTGGAGCTTCAAGGAATCCTCAGAACCTTAGGCCCCCTACAAAACCTTTCACCTGACTCCATCAACCTCCTGACCCCACCGACACCCCGCACCCCTACCTTCTACCTTCTTCCTAAAATTCAAAAACCCAATCATCCCGGCCGCCCCATTGTAGCTGGTTACCAAGCCCCCACAGAACGTATCTCTGCCTACGTAGATCAACACCTTCAACCCATTACATGCAGTCTCCCATCCTTCATCAAAGACACCAACCACTTTCTCGAACGCCTGGAATCCTTACCCAATCTGTTACCCCCGGAAACCATCCTTGTAACCATTGATGCCACTTCCTTATACACAAATATTCCGCACGTCCAGGGCCTCGCTGCGATGGAGCACTTCCTTTCACGCCGATCACCTGCCACCCTACCTAAAACCTCTTTCATCATTACCTTAGCCAGCTTCATCCTTACCCACAACTTCTTACCAACAATTAAAGGGAACAGCCATGGGTACCAGGATGCCCCACTCATACTCCAAACTATCCATGGGTCGCTTAGAGGAAGCCTTCTTGGTTACCCAGGCCTGCCAATCCAAAGTTTGGTACAGATTTATTCATGACATCTTCATGATCTGGACTCACAGTGAAGAAGAACTCCAGAATTTCCTCTCCAACCTCAACTCCTTTGGTTCCATCAGATTCACCTGGTCCTACTCCAAATCCCATGCCACTTTCCTTGACGTTGACCTCCATCTGTCCAATGGCCAGCTTCACACGTCCGTCTATATCAAACCCACCAACAAGCAACAGTACATCCATCATGACAGCTGCCACCCATTCCACATCAAACGGTCCCTTCCCTACAGCCTAAGTCTTCGTGGCATACGAATCTGCTCCAGTCCGGAATCCCTGAACCATTACACCAACAACCTGACAACAGCTTTCGCATCCCGCAACTACCCTCCTGACCTGGTACAGAAGTAAATAACCAGAGCCACTTCCTCATGCCCTCTAACCCAGAACCTCCCACAGAAGAACCCCAAAAGTGCCCCACTTGTCACAGGATACTTTCCGGGACTGGATCAGACTCTGAATGTGGCTCTGCAGCAGGGATACGACTTCCTCAAATCCTGCCCTGAAATGAGATCCATCCTTCATGAAATCCTCCCCACTCCACCACGAGTGTCTTTCCGCCGTCCACCTAACCTTCGTAACCTCTTAGTTCATCCCTATGAAATCCCCAAACCACCTTCCCTACCCTCTGGCTCCTACTCTTGTAACCGCCCCCGATGTAAAACCTGTCCCATGCACCCTCCCACCACCACCTACTCCAGTCCTGTAACCCGGAAGGTGTACACGATCAAAGGCAGAGCCACGTGTGAAAGCACCCACGTGATTTACCAACTGACCTGCCTACACTGTGACGCATTCTATGTGGGAATGACCAGCAACAAACTGTCCATTCGCATGACTGGACACAGGCAGACAGTGTTTGCTGGTAATGAGGATCACCCTGTGGCTAAACATGCCTTGGTGCACGGCCAGCACATCTTGGCACAGTGTTACACCGTCCGGGTTATCTGGATACTTTCCACTAACACCAACCTATCCGAACTCCGGAGATGGGAACTTGCTCTTCAATATATCCTCTCTTCCTGTTATTGACCAGGCCTCAATCTCCGCTAATTTCAAGTTACCGCCACTCATACCTCACCTTTCATTCAACAACATCTTTGCCTCTGCACTTCCGCCTCGACTGACATCTCTGCCCAAACTCTTTGTCTTTAGATATGTCTGCTTGTGTCTGTATATGTGTGGATGGATATGTGTGTGTGTGTGTGTGTGTGTGTGTGTGTGTGTGTGTGTGTGTGTGTGTGTGTGCGAGTGTATACCCGTCCTTTTTTTCCCCCTAAGGTAAGTCTTTCCGCTCCCGGGACTGGAATGACTCCTTACCCTCTCCCTTAAAACCCACATCCTTTTGTCTTTCCCTCTCCCTCCCTCTTTCCTGATGAAGTAACCGTTTGTTGCGAAAGCTTGAAGTTTGTGTGTATGTTTGTGTTTGTTTGTGTGTCTATCGACCTGCCAGCGCTTTCGTTTGGTAAGTCACATCATCTTTATTTTTTGATATATTTTTCCCATGTGGAATGTTTCCCTCTATTATATTCATATCATTTAAAAGATCATCTATATAATATAAGAATTGGGTAAAGTCACCTGATGGGGACCTATAGATGCAAGCAATGATAGTTTGGCAGTCTGTAAGTTCACAAATACAACATTCAAAATTTTTTTCTGCGCACTTCACCTTGCTAAGTTTTACTTTCTTAGATTTGACATTACTTCTAACATAAATGCATACAACTCCACATTTATAAGTTTCCCTGCAAAAGTCACTTATTAAATCAAAGTCTGGTATATTTGCTCCACAAATCTGAGTGTTCCGAAGCCAGTGCTCATTGATACACAACACAGAAACCTCCTTAAGATTACAGTTTAAAATTAATTTCAGCTCACACATTTTGTTGCCTAGTCCTTGTACATTCTGATACAGCAAAGTCAAGCCATCTAGATTTTGTGCACAGCTCACCTTAGTGTCCCCTTCAGGTTTTGACCAAGTCTGACACATTTCAGGGTTGGTCAGCCTTATATGTTTCCCTGATCTGGTTCTGAGACATATGTTCCAAATTTCTGATATAAGATAATTTGTTATTTACCATACTAAGTATTTTTTGGGCCAGCAGGGTCTTTCCTATTCCACTTAGGCCTTGACCATGTCTTGTATGACAAGTTCTCGAGCAGTTACAATTGTCAGAGGGTTCATGGTTACAACTGATACATTCCTTTATATCTAAAAGCATTACATTTTTAAATTGTTTGCAAATTGTTTCAAAATATTTATTAGCTTTGGTTATTTCTCTGTTTACACATGATGTTTCAATTAAATTGTAACAATGACGTATTTTAAATAATATAACATTTGTGTTTGTTAATCTGCCCAGTGCAGTCTTCAGAGCTGGTGTTGCTGGAGCTGTTTCATTATGGTATACATCATTGGAACCACTTATAAGAACTGCAAAGGTCACTCCTTGACAAATTACTGCAATCTTCAGTGTTGGTGAGGATCTGGTTGACTCTTACTCCAGGTTTCACTATGCCTTCAATTTTAAAGTTTTTTTGAGTTGTCAGGGTCTTTGTTTTTGTAGCCATCCCTCTTCCAAAACCATCAGAGTAGATTCTGATGCGTGTTGTTTTTTCTCTTCGTATTTCTTGACTCTATGCTCCATCTTGTTCTTTATCTGTTGCATTTGATACATTATTGCTTGATGATGAAGTGTTTATTTTGTCGATGTAGGTCACAGTTACTGTTATACCTACTTCCCAAGTACCACTTACCATAAATTTTGAATGATTTGCAGTGAAAATTGTGGTCTCTGTCTACTTCATGTTTCGTTCGTTTTAGGTGATATGTTGCTGCGAACTAAATGTAGCAAATATATCGATATTGTTTTTAAAGTTGGAATGACGGTCACATCTCAGTACAGCATGGAGAAAAGTTAAAGTACCTGATTTTGTGCATGCTGGAGCCCAGGGCGTTGCCTGAGCGTGCCATAGGCAAGAACCGTAGCCTGCAGCTCAGTCGTGAACATATTGTGGAAATATACGCACCTTTTTCAGATTAGTAATCGCGAATTACTATTGTACTTACTACTGGAAGATAATGATGAAGGGGAAGACATTCTACTCCAACAGTTGCATAATGGAATGGTTAAAACATGTCCAATCTTTAAGACGAGGCTCGACAAAAATTTCATTTTCAACACTTATCAGGCGTCGTTTATTAAACGAAGACAACGTTATGTGAGCTCTTCAGGTTAAATATTTCACAGTGTAACTATTTCCTAGATCTATCCAAAAACAATTTCAGGAAGAATTCATCACATAGATATTTGTGTCCAATCACACCTGACGCAAAGTTAGCCATAACACCAAAGGAAGAAAAGCCAAAATGCTTTGAAAATTACAGTGGTTTATTATCATTTATTCTGTTGTAAATGGTGTTTTCTATATGTCTGGCAAATACGAGTATAAGCAGAACAGTTGCATTTTCACTTTAGGTGGAACATTCTACCATTTTCAAGGCAGTAAAGCAAGTTTGCACTAAAATACAGCATGTTTTGCATAACTACATATTGTAACAAATTATCTGAACTTGTAGCAGCCACAGAGACATATGAAATCTCATAACATAGTTATATAACTGCAGAGTTAGCGATGTTGCATTTTTGGTAATGGTTAGTTTCGTAGACTACTACAGTATTATATTTGAATAAATTAATACCTTTAAAGGAAAGAGAACCAAGCAAAATTGTATTCAAGACCTAATTATTTTTTTCACGTAACCAGACATAATTCTACACGTACATCTATAATCTGCAAATTGCTGTGAAGTGTGTGGCAGTGGATATATCCTATTGTACCAGATATAGGGGCTTTTTCCCATTCTATTCATGCACAGAGCGTGGGAAAAATGACTATTTAAATGCCTCTGTACAGGGCCAGTGGCAAGGGGGGGGGGGGGGGGGGGGGCTGGCTATGGGGGTATAGTCCCCCCCCCCCCCCATGGAGTATCATATTACCCTGGATAAAATGACTTCAGAAATCAGCAACTATATTACTCCAACAGATTCATTTTTTTAAATAATTATGTAGCAATATAGGTTACAATGTATTTCAAACACATTTTAACAAAAGAATAAGAGTGGGAAATAGCTTAATATCTAAACCAGTAAATATCATTTAACTTAAAATAGGCTTCTTATTATTTATTCAAACACATTTTTTACCCTGAACTCCAAAACAGTTACCAAAAACTACTTTAAGCAACACTAAATTTTACCAGTTTGCTGGTAGAGGACCCAAACTCTCCTTTTGTTAAGTGATATTCCATTCTCCCAAACCCCCCCCCCCCCTCCCCTTCCCTTGACCAACTTCTAGAATCGCCCCTGCCTCTGTATGTGCGGTAATTAGTCTAACCTCGTCCACACAATCCACATGGGAGCGATAATAGGAGGTTGTAGTATATTTCTAGAGAAATCATTTACAGCCTTTTCTTAAACCTTTGTAAGTAGCCTTTCTTGGGCTAATTTGCATGTATCACAAAGTATCTTTCAATTCGGTTCTTTCAACATCTCAGTGACACTCTCTCACAGGTCAAACAAACCTGTGACCATTCATGCTGCTTTCTGTATGTGTTCAATATCCCCCGTTAGTCCTGTTTGGCATGGGTCCCACACACTTCAGCAATATTCTAGGATGTGTCAGATTAATGATTTGTAAGCAATCCCCTTTATAGACTGATTGCATTTCCCCAGTAATCTACCAATAAACCGAAGTCTGATACCTCCCTGCCCTACCCATGACTGTGTCTATGTGATCGTCCCATTTCATATCCCTACGAAGTGTTAGAATTAGATATTTGTGTGACTCAATGTTGCAGTCATAGTATACTTTGTTTTTTTCATTTCGTGAAGGGCACAATTTTACATTTCTGAACATTTAAAGCAACTTACCAGTGTGTGCACCACATTAAAATATTAGCAATACCTAAATGGATATTTATGCAGCTTCTTTCAGACAGTACTTCACAACTGATAATTACATAACCTGCAAAAATCTGAGGCTACTATTAATATTGTTAATAAGATCATAAATACACAACATGATCAGCAAGTGTCTCAACACACTTCCTGGGGTACACCCAAACTTCCTGCCACCCTTCTTGTAGATGGATGTGACCCATGCTTTCTTCCAATTATTGGGCACCATTTTTTGTTACAGGGATGTACTACAGATAATAATTAACTCAGCCGCAATATAAAATTTGATAGCAATTCCATCAGTCACTGGGTCTTTGTTCAGTTTTAACGAGTAGGGAAACCCTTTACTGATTGCAAATGTTACGCATGCAATTTCTCATAAGACAGGAGGTGTTACTTTAGATTGTTTTATAACAAACAAGTGTATAGAATAACTCTATGGTTGTTACTGTTAGAAACAAGCATGGAAATAATTTGTTTTCAGATCAGAAATATCATGTGAGGCTAAACAATTAACTTTCATTTGAATATGACACATAATTGTCTTACATGAAGTTCGATTTTCCACGTGTTTCTTTCTGTTTTTGGCATGTGGTTGCCCACATATTTTCTGTAATTGCTTTCAGATGCTTTAAGATGTAATATATACTAACTTGATTTCCAGTACTTAACACTCTACTGTACTTCATTTTATGTAACTTATTGCATGAGTGAAAATTAAAATTATACAAAAATATTTACCATTTTGAACCAATTTAACAACTATATTCCTTCACACTTTGGCCTTCTTCAGACTGTTCTTATAACGTGCATTGCTTTTAACATACAAGAAGTTGTGCTTTCTCACTTATTCGATAAGTCTTTCCGTTTGCATGATCTCCACTGTGTGTACTGCACGCTCACCAACATGACAGACCTGCCTACTGCCGCTGCTGGCTCGGGCGTCGTCGTGAGAGCACGGCAAAAAATGCCACTGCAGCCACTCACAGCTGCCGGCCACGGTGGCGAATGTGTATTTTGAGACAGGTAGGCCCAAGGTCGCAGACCGCGTTTTGTACGGCCAGGCCTTAAACCAGGCATAGGAAAGTCCTGGATGGAATAACAACAACATTATGAAACAGATAGATTGCAACTTACCACATAGTGGATGCATTTAGTCACAGGTACAACAAAAAGACTGCTGTATATTGAAACTTTTGCCCAAAAGTCCTTTGTCTGAAATAGAAGTTCCACCCTTCTCACAATATTATTCTGATGCCCACCGAACCTACGCAGTATGCTTGTTCATCGGTACTCCACTTCTGCTCCCAAACCCTTTCCTCATGGCTCATATCCCTGTAATATAGCTAGATGCAAGTCCTGTTCCATACAGCCTCTCACAACCACCTCCTCCAGTCCAGTCAAAGGCATCTCCTATCCCATCAAAGGCACGGCTACCTGCGAAAGCACCCGTGTGATCCACAAACTAAGCAGCAACCACTGTGCTGCTTTCCACATGGACATGACAACTAACAAGCTATCTGTCTGCATGAATGGCCACTGACAAACTGTGGCTGAGAGACAGCTGGACCATCCAGTTGCTGAACATGCTGCCCAACACTTCAATGACTGCACCATCTGGATCTGCCGGTAAACCCAACCTTCCCTAGACCCTGTCCTCCACCTACCTATTGCCTTCCCTGCTCCCACTCCAGCACTACACAACCTTCTATTCCACCAACACACCCACTAGCCTTTTTCCACTTTCCCATGCCTCTCCTTTTCCACTACCCCCCTACCCCCCCCCCCCTCCTCCAACCACATGACTGCACCTAGCAGCCATACCCTGTCTGTCCTCACCACATATGTGCACACTTCCACAAGCAGCACTACGCCAACCCCCCCCCCCTCCCCAATCTGCCTTACTATCCTTCCTCCTCCAAACTCCTAATGCCTACCATCTACACCAGATTGCTGCTCCCATCAGGTGCAGTTGCTGTCCGCAGTCCGGCCACAGCGACCACAGACAGTGGTCGAGTAGCAATCTATCCTTTTCATAATATATATTTGACTGCCACATAGCTTACTTAATAAAATTTGCAACATCATTTTTTGGAAATATCATTGCAGGAAAAACAATTTTTATGCATTCAGTTATTGCATCAACAGCTTCTAAAATAAGAGTGATACATTTACAACGCCACTGCAGCTGCACTGAGCGTATGCCATGAGACCAGGACTTCCATATGTTTTTATTTTATATTAATCAGTATAATGGATACATATTTGTATTTATTTACTTTCAAATAAATTTATTTTTGTGTTCCTTTTTAATACAGAGAAACACGTGACTTTTGCTTCTTCACCCTGTTTATCAGCTTTCTCACATTCCAGTAAGACCTTTACGTGCTTTGCCAATTTCGTACCAGACAATTATTTTTGTTTGTAATTTACACCATTGATCTCTTGGATGGTTTGATGGCTTAAGCTGTTGTTATAATTATATCCTTTTATCAGAAACATTATATTCTCTTCTGACCAGTCCATTGTTCACACTAGTCAAGTCAATAATAAAACTAGTTCACATGCAAAACAGCAAACAAGAGACGTCTACGCTGTGAGTACCAAAATGAAGAGCACACTAACTTCCTTTGATAGTTCACTGAAAGACCAACGAGCATTCAAACATGTGTGAGCACCTGCAGATGCAGCCAAATACAACAGAATGCTCATCCGATGATGCTTGTCCACTTGTGCTCACTCCGGTGCTAACTAGGCTACATAGGGTGTCCCTTAAATCAATTGCTTACGAGTATAGCCATCGGAACTCATTTTCCCCAAATACCTTGTCAGATGACGCATATAACATAATCTAAAGCCAACAGCTGCAGTAGCTGTACCTGTTAGGTATTTTTGAGTCATGTTAATAGCAGCACTTTATGAAAACTGTGTCTGAGGTCAGTCATAAGTATCAATATTACGCCCTATTTCTACTCTGATTTATTGTAAATCTCTTTTAGCCAACGTCTTTAAAAGAACTTTATTTAAGCCCACAAAACTGATATGAATCCAGGGTGCACTGATGTTATCTACAATAACCAGCAGATACATACTTTTTTATACTGTGGAGCAATCCCTCGCAACGGTAGCCTAATATGTTTATTTTTGCTCTGTAATGACTTGTGAAATTATTTTTAGGGAATCTGACAGTTTCACAAAATTATTCACTACTTAAAAAGTGATAAGGAAATTAGATGCATACACACAATTCACACCAGACTTAAATATAGGGTGTACATAAAGTCCAGGAACACTTTCAATTAAATTGCACAATAACTAAATATTGTACAGATGTCACATACATTGCAATTTGAAGAGAAACTTTTTTTAAATAGATTTGGTATGTGAACCATGAGTGACCCGTCAGACGTCAATACAGTAATCGAATTCTCGCCATACCCGTCGACTGTGGCAGTTGCTTCCCATATTCTCTCCCGGAGCTCTGCTACATCACGTGGTAGAGGCAATACATACACCAGATCTTTAATGTGTCCCCACAGAAAAAAAGTCACACGGAGTGAGATCTGGTGATCAGGGAGGCCATTTCATTAAACAATTAACTCCAACACACAGAAAGCTTTCTCCGCACCTGAACACGCCACTACTCTGTGGCGGTATATAAGAAACAATAGCTTTCAGGGTTTCTCTTCAAAATGACATATGTATTATATCTGTACAATGTTTGGTTCTTGTGCAATAAATCATTGAAAGTGTTCCTGGACTTTATATACACCCTGTATTACCTCCACCTTGAATTAGAAAGCCTGCAATTGGTGCCAAGAGGTTTTAAGTACACTGGCATCAAATGTTGAACTATTCCCAGTAGATTTTAAATGTTTAAAGAAATAGTGAAACACTTTTTAAATCAGCTTTTGTCTACATATTCATGTGCTACAGTCTGAACAGTGGCTTGCCATTTAATATATGAAGATGTACACAAGTCTGGGGATTCTGTCACAGATATTTCACAGGATTTACATGTGCCCAGATCCATCAAAGTGTATTCACAGTAGGTATTTACATTGGTGTGGTGAGGTTACAGTGAGATTCAGTAACAATATTGATCCACTCATGGGCTGTTTTTTCCCTAATTTGTGCCCAGTCATACAGTGCTTATGTCAGCTACTGCTGATGGCTTTATTGGAGTTCGGGTACAGAGATCAGTGACTGAATGACTGAATAAGAGGTGGCAGAACCAGATTTTTGTGGTCATGATATGAATCAAAAGCCAATTGTCAAGAACAATCACATATTGTTGCATCGAGTGGCACAAGTCACTGTAATATGCTGATAATGAAATTCAGTGAGTATGGTGTTTGACTCTGGAGCTGTTTTTCCTAACTTGAGTTCAGACCATTGGTTTCATTTGGAAAAACAAAAAACTGATCATTTCAGACTATAATAAGTTTCTCATATTGCAACAGAAGATTTGATACTGACATTTTCTTTATCAGCAAATCATTTCACCAAAAAACCACCAACAACTATCCAGTGTCCACTATCGTTCGAGTGGAATGGAAACAAATTCTGGCTTTTCTATATTAAAATTTAGTGAAATGCCATCACTAAAGATCAACCCTGTAACCCTAGCAAAAGGATGCCCTAAATAAAACAATTACATAGCTGGTATATACAGAACGAGCCACAATGAGTAACAAGTCTTTTGGTGAGACATTGCATCTTCGAGTTTTATTTGTGACACATTACACATCCTGAGTGTTCTATCACCATAGAGCAACAAAACACATATTCAATAAAGAAATAAAATATGATAGCCTCAGGAGATAATACAGTTTATGAATCATGTATGTTACAGAACTGTGTGTCTTAGGTTACCAAGGTTGGGGAAATAAACAAATTACACACAAATTTCTCATCACTTCCACTGTATTTTCACGTCTTTCATTTCTCTGTTTTAAACAAATATATTTATATACACGATTATAGTATTTATATATGTATATACTGTATTTACATGATACATGATTATGTACCAACTATATAGCATACAAAAGAAGCAAAAAAATGTGTTTCACAACTCACGCTGTTGCAATCTGAACATCCGCACAGGTATACTATACAATCCACAGTCTGTTAAATGGCAAAACACACACACACACACACACACACACACACACACACACACACACATGCGCGCACAACACAAACACACACACACACACACACACACAAGTATTGTTAGCAGGAACCCATAGGGCCTGGCAACCTTACAACATGTAACACAATTGTGATACAGTAGCATACTGTAAAAACAAAAAGAAAACAAAATTATTACAAACAGCATTGGTTCCCAACTTATGCAACACCATCTTTCTTCAGCTAAGAAACTAAAACTGAAACTAAGCTTAATTTTACATTACATTAAACCATGTACATTAAAAATTATAAATAATCTATACACACATATTTCACAGACCACATGTTTCATATCAGTTTGACTAGATTAAATCATTGACACATTACTCATCACAACCATAATTACACAATTTGTCCCAAGAATTGCACTCTGCTCAGAAGAGGAGGAACAGGGTTGTTTACAGATGTGTCTTGATGGTCATCTCTGTTGTAATTCTGTCCTTTCTGCTCCTAGCAGAATAATACACATACATGTTTCTCTGTTCACGTATATCGACTGTTTACCTCAAACAGGGAACAACATATGAGAGAGCTTAAGTGCCTTGACAAGACTGTGAGAACCATCACTAACAACAAAAGTATACTACAAGCAAATTCCATGTTACTACTACTCAGTCCTTCAAACTTAAATGTAATTAACCACCAATTCGAAATCTGATGTTGTATTTCCCATATAAAAGATTTCACATTTGGATGGTGAATGTAGTGTGAACACACGGTGGACGTTATTCCACTATTCACCAGAAAAACTCTAAGATGTGAACAATTACAAAAATGAATGAAATTGTCTTCAAATTAAAAGATACAACCATCAAAAACAAATAAAATAACAATTTTCTTTTTACATGGACCACATCATTTTATTACTCACACTAATATTGCACTCTTTCATGCAGATATTACTTCCATGTGGTCTATGAAACTGTCTTAGCTCATTTAGCATAATGTTAAGAGATAAACAGAGTATTTTTCCAAATCTGCCACTATATGAAACACATATCAATTTAGCTAACACTTCGAAGTCTTACAGTTTATTTAAAACTCTGTGATTGGATGCAGTTCTATCTTTTTAGTAATAAAATAGGTATTAAACATTTTTAAATTTATAAAAGTAACAATAAGTCACTTTTACATTCAATTTTGTGCTAATTTTTATTCATTGGTGTTACTGTTGTGTAACCTTAAAACTTTAGGAAGCAATTATAATTACAGAAAAATACACACAACTACTTTTAGAAAAGGCAGTCTTCCTGTAGTAAAATTTGAACTCTGAGGCGCCATATAAGTTGAGAACAAAGGCTTTACACTTGTATGCTCACATAACTAATACTAAATGAGTCCCACATTGATGAAAGTAGCACAGACAGCTTTATGGTGTAGAATACAGTGCAGTTTTGACTGTAGATGGGAATGACAGTAGAACAGCACAAGCAATTACTTTCAGTACTTTAGCTATAAAATTCAAAATTAAACCTTCTTTCGAAGAACTCTATTTGATTCATTGAAAATTAGAGGTTTAATTATTATCCACACTAATGTGAGACAGTAGACCAAATTTTAAAAATCCAATGATATCACTGTTGGCTGCAAAAGAAGCTGTGTCTGCTAATCTTTCATAAAAATTCTCAAAACTGTCAGCCAACTCATAGCTGAGTATTACTGCACTTACTTCTAGAAAGAGATTTCAAGCACGCTGTAAACATAGCGTAACAGTTAACGGAGGGGGTGTCAGGCTGTTCCTATCAAACTATCTCATTGTCTCCTATTAATAGTACTAAATGGATATTAGTTAATGACTGTGATTGAAATAACATAGTTAAGAAGTGCAGATGTTTTTAGTGGTAGACAGAGATAGGATGTATCACACAACAGAGTGACGATAGTGCAATAAGAATGACAACTTGTATCTTCTGTGTCCTGAGAAAGGGGCCAGTTCTGGAGAAGTGCTGTTTATTTTTGGGTTCTATCACATACTCTGTTCAGCATGCATTTCAATGTCATTTCATGTACAAGCAATATTAGAACTAGAGTGTGCAAGACCAAATTTGGTCAGCCATTAATGTTAAAAGGGTCATACAGAAAAGATTTTTGACAGGTTTTTCTTTTTCTTTTCTTACAGAGAGGGAAAGAACTAATGTCATACGTGTCTCACACCACATATTTCTTTCAGATGAGTTCTGAGTATTTATGGGAATATTCAGTACACAAATGTGCATCCCAGTAACAGTAGCATGATAAAATAATTAGACACAAAATATATAATACTGTAATGGTATATTGCAAAGAAAAATCAAGTGAAATTGATTATGCTTTAAGCAGAAAGCATTGAATTTCTATGGGCAATAAATAAATATATGTTTCCTGACTTCTTTTCTTAATCATTCATACAATTTACCAAAGACACAATTTCTGGTCAATATAAAAGGTGCATTATTGTTCAACCTTATAAACTTATATGAAATGATATAATATTTGCATGTACAAAACAATTTTCCAATGAAATGCCTGTGGGCAGAAATATAAATTTCCTATAACAAAACAACACTTATTTATATAATCTCTGAAAGAAAACATCTTGTAATAAAACAAATAATATTAATGCACTTCACATTAAATGAAGCAGTAAATCAATGAAGAATAAATTAGGTGTTAACAGGAATGCTTTATAGGTGTTAACAGGAATGCTTTGAAGTCTCAGACTTGTGTTGGGTATCTTCTAATTAATGAGAATAACTGAATCACATAGCACATCATTCTGGATATTAACAGCAATCTTTACACATGTCTTAAACACTTCAGCAGAAAAGAATGATTTGGAGTACAATGAAGAACATTACTTCCAGTACAGTGTGAAATCTCTTTTACAGTCTAAATTTAGCACAAATTTTGTTCCATGGCTCGCAATTAATAAGCAATTACCATATGCAGGAAGGCAACGTTTAAACTAGGAACAATACCAATTACTACACAGGAGGAGCACTTCTTCCTCGTTCCTTGAGCATTCTAAAAATACCTATCACAATGCCCAAACTGCACCGATAAGAAACAGAACAGTAAACTCTGATTAGTATATTTGCTATTGATCGTTCTAAAATGCCGCACAAATATACAGGGGAAATGATAACATTCTGTTTGCAGCAAAATGAACTGACTCTGCTGCAGAAACAAAATGAAGGCAGCAGCAGTGCAGTGCACTTTGCACCTCCGGTAGTTCCCTCGATCTCTGGGTAACTCAAATCAGTGCAGCCTTCCTTCTACATCTTTTCTGCTGTAACAAATACAGAAATGTCCCTGAGAATCACATTAACATTTTCTGCCAGCCAAACTGTTACTCACAAGTGAAAACACTACAAAAATTACAACAAACATTTAGGCTCCTGTGACAATACCATTTACAATAATTAAATTTAAACAACATTTTATTTCTTTGACAGCACAAAAAAGCATTCTACCTATACATCACAAACAACAGTTCAGACACACAAACAATGAATCTCAGTACAATAAAGAGAACAAGGCCTCACATTCCAGACCATCTGAAAACTGAAACTGATGTCTAGTTTCATTTAAGGGACAAATGGGTCACCAGTTTCACAGTCATCCTTACATACATCACATACTCACAAGCTTGATAATGTTTTGATATTATTATATTTTATTCTATGGCTGGCAACAGGCACATGAGGAGCATGAAAAAGTACTGTGTTCAAAAATTCTGCAGCTCCTAATCTGCAGTCATGGTTGATACATATGCAAAACATGCGAAATTCAGACTTAACTATGGATTTACTGACTGAACTGAGAGTAAATACTTAAGCTATCTGTTGTTGTGAGATGTTTACCTTGAAATAACACAGAGTTTAAAAATATTTTGTCACAGTATGTTAACAGTGAATAGCTTTGGTGGCTTCTGAGATATAACAACATGAACAGATTTCGTAATACATTAAAACTCAAGTGTTACAATTTTCTGGAATGTCACAATGGAAAATACTTTACCTGGAAGCCATATTTATGTGTATTTAACATCATCACAATAATATATACTTACATACAGAGTATACCATACCTTAAGAATACAATCTCGATGTCATATTATCGTGACACTTGTTCCGTACTTGTGAAATTCACAGGCGAAAGGGGGAAAATAGGTCTCATTCTTGCAGTTACATTACCATTCATTAAACCTGATTATTAAAGCTTATCAATATTACTTGCCAATTTAAAATCACTTCTCAGTTACAGCTGAATGTTCAGTATCAACAAATGCATATTTTCCCACATCAGTTATTTCAAAGACCAAAACCATTTCAAGTGTCTGGGTACTTAGCTTAGTTAAACATTAACAATTAATTAGCCCAATCCAAAATGAAGTCTATGTAGTTCAACATACTGCACATCCAAAGTCAAAATACTGATTTCAGGCTCTACACAACAACTTTAGATGGAAACAGTAGAAATAAATATCTGACAGAACCTTTCAGTGTCAATATAGTTGCACATAATGTAATATTTAAATTTAAAGAATTAGTTAAGAAATGTATAAAGATAATGGAACTAGTATAGAGAGTGTATTGACTGGTAATAGGCATAAAAACAACAAGTGGAAAAGGATAGTTCATTTTATGAAATTTCGTTCTTCAAAGCATGCAACATTTATGCACATATGGATTCTTTGTGACATTACACCAGTGTGGATGTGTGTGAGTAGGTATGTATATGTCTGCTCTGAGGAAGAACCAAAGTTCATATGCTGAGTTATCTTTTTTTCCAGTTCATGCTTACATATCTATCTTCTGCACATCTCCACTGTACTGTCAGTGGTTATCTTTATACATTCCATTGTTTTGTATTCCACCCAGTATTTTCCAGTATCATATCAAGAATTAGTCAAGAAACTAATCAGGCTGAAATTATTTGCAAACATGAGAATACTTATACTTATTGGCACAAAGAATAACATGTCTTTTGTCACACATATCTTGTTACAGCTAATACTGAATGCTCATTCTCAACATTTACAGGAATGTCAAATGGCTTTGCATTACAAAATTTTTAACATACACAAATAACAATGACCTTAGAAAATTATTGCTATCAAACATTTTAATCAGTCCTTTCAAATGCACTGCTCTGTTAGAGAGAGTTGCAATGCAAGAAAGGAAGTGTGGAAAGAATGACCAGTTTGCTTTAGCAACAGAGAGAGATAGAAGCAAGGTGTTGTCTGACTTTATACAATATTTTTAATATGCTGTAACTTAACAGAGTAGGCCTCACAGTGAGTTTGTTTCACTTTATCCATCTCTGATAAGGTAGTAACTAAATAACTACCAAAATTTCAAATATATTTTCATCAAACGGTAAATACAAATACCAGCAGGCACACAATGACACTGTACAGTTGTGTGCAGTTATTCTGCCAACAATAAAAACAAATTTAGAATTTGAAATTCGTGAAGGCTATATAATCTACCAAACTAAAGCATTAATGTCCATCTCCATGCACAAAGCATTAGTAATGAGGTACAGTGTGCATAAAATTTTATTTCTGACCATTGTTAAGCCCTATAACTTCAAATCTCTGCTCACAGACCAAGAAAGACAAATTGAAAATTATATATTGAAAAAGATTCTTGATCATTTTCAAATGTCAAGCATAAAACATTTAGTTTCACTAACAGTCTGGAAGTTTGTGAGGATTATTATTTTTTGCAGATCTGAGCTTTTCCAGTGATTCATAAAAACTAACCTTGGCAAATTCCTGTTCTGGTTCCTAAAATTTTAAATAACTTTTGGTGGCCCCTGACAATGTTAAATCACCAATTGTCACAGCATTACAATGGAACAGAAAGAACTCTGCATATTCTGTGCAACCATTCTGATACTTGAGAAACATGATCTGCAATTCTTATCATATAACACACCAATATGAGTATCCATGTCCAAATTCTCTCTCTCTGTCAGCAAGCTTAGAAGTAACTACTGTTTATGTTCTGTGTATCTCATAGACAGTAAGTTGTCTACTAGAAAAAGAACCTAGATAACTCCAGTCTCTAGAGTTAAAATTCCATCTTCCCTCCCCCCCCTTTCCCACCCTCCCCTCTCCCATATACTTCATGTATATTTACATCAATCCTATAGTCACATCCACATTAGTGATGAACCATATCTCTTCTCGGGTGAACTTAACTCGTATCCCTCAAGAAGCAATGCAAATACGCGAGATGAATCATTATAAAAATGCTCAAATGACTGTACAGATGTAATTTGGCAATTCCAGTTTTATAAACAACCTCAAGAGCAGTACACATTCTTAATTTTGCAGATTTCATGATAAAATTTAGCAGGCAGAGATTCTTGAAAGAGCTCTGATGAAATGCAAACAAGGATTACAGTGTTGAACCTAATGTCAACCAAAATATTACTTACATATGATACAGGCCTGTTGTGTGTGTTCAATTTACAAAATGAGACATACAACACACAACTTCTGGCTTGTGACATAAAAAGTCACAAATGTGTTTACAACTGACTATTTTGCCTGTGCAGGAGAAACTTTCTTATCATAATATAAAGTCCAGTGCATCTACTACACTGCCAAACATTGTGAGGGCACAATTTACAAAACAAGCATTACACATCTCCACTCTTCGAAAAAAAGCACTTAGCAGCAGGCAAAGCACACTTTCCTAAAAAAAGAAGTATAACAGTTCTTCAAACCTACATTTACCACAGAAACGCACTCAACGAGCGGCCACTGAAAACGTGAAGGTAGTGTCCGAATCAAATACGACTTCCTCCCAGAACGTGAGGAAGGATAGGCAAGCTTAGGAACGCCACACGGGGAGTTACGTTCCACTCAGAGGACCGGTCGCCCGTATCAGGGCCCGGGGCCGCCGCTACGATAGGAATTCTCGTTCCAGTTCGGAGACGGAAGGTTTGCGGTGGTAGGGGGCATTCCTCCGGGAGACCGGCAACGGGACTGTCGAGTCCTGCACGGGGGCGTCCATCAGTCCCACACCACTGCCCGATGAGCTGTTCCCGCCAACACCTCCGCCGTGCTGCATGACAGGTGAGAAGCGGACACGTGGCCCGGCCGTCGATGAGCAGCTGCCCTCCTTGGCAGACACGTAGCTGCTGTCCTCACTTGTCAAGCTGTCAGGAGGTGTCGGGTTGGTTGGCGTCCCGGCCCCACCTGACGATGAGGAACCCCCTCCTCCACCCCCACTACTGCCCGGTGGTGGGACCTTCGGGGAGCAGCTACCGCCGCCTCCCAGGCGTGGCGTCGAAGGGGCCGTTGACGGTGAGTAGTTGTACCTGCAAAAGAAGTTGTGTTTTCTGTAGTTCGATTTTCGTCACAGCTGAACGGGGATGATAATTGTTAGTGGTGATGGCACAAATACCTATAACGAAACAATTTTGCAAGTATCCTCTTGATCGAATAAAATAACTCTGTGACTGACAGTTTGCAGTTGCCAACAACACCTGAAAAGGCTACCTACAGAGTGAGCATGTGACCTTGCACAAAGAACTGCTATTGACTGGCCCTACCACTTGACTTACTGAATCACCAATCACAAAGTTACTTTACACAAACTATAATAATGAAGACAACATTTCGCCACTCAGGCTGTAATATTTATCAAAGCTACTTCTTGCACCTGTCATGTACACAACTAGTTTCAGCTCGAGTGGTTACCTACAACATCAATAAGCATATTTTAAGTAACAGCTGGAAATGTTTGTCTCACTAAAAGACCAAAAGTTTAAGCCTGAAGACACATTTAAATTGTATTCACATATCCTAGTTACAGTTTTGGTTTCAAAAATAAAAATTATGAGTAACAGCTATTCTCACCTATCATACTACAAAGCAGGGCATAACAGGGAGAGGGAGAGGGAGAGGGAGAGGGAGAGGGAGAGGGAGAGGGAGAGGGAGAGGGAGAGGGAGAGGGAGAGAGAGAGAGAGAGAGAGAGTTATAAAATAATTGTAACAGTGAAATGGCATATGATGATATTTGTAATGTATGGAGCAAAACCTGGTAACCCCAAAAAAGTACACATTAAGAATTCAGAGTGGGGAAATGAGATTTCTGAAATATTTAGCAGATGAAAAGCAAAATACAGAGATAAGAGCAGAATTAGAATTAATGCATCTAAATGAAAAAAGAAAATGGAAAGAGTGTGTCAGTATGATAGAGGATGCAAAACTACCAAAAATACTAAACAAATACAAACCAGCAGAACAAAGAAACACTGGGTTACCAAAAACGGGATGAAACAGACTGAAAACTGACCTCTATAAGTGGCTGTAAGAGGCAAAACCTAAGACTTGCAAAATAAACTCAACACTGCCAATGCAACACAGTTAACCGACGGTGAGGTGCAACAAATGTAAAGACTGCAGTGAACTCAGTCAATTTTCTATTGTTTATAATGTCTTGCATTTTAGTGAAACAAATGTAGTGAATTTGCAACTTGTTATTTATGACACACACACTAATGATGTAATGTGAATAACACAGACTAGTTGTGCTTATGACGTGACCATAAGAAAGGTGACTAATAAAATTCCGTTACTTGATGGAGAAATACAGCCACGGTAGAGGCATGATACTGTTCATATTTGGCACACCTTTGAAATACAGAAAAGTCTTTATCGCACAATTCTTTATTTTCAAAATTCAATCATCAGACTGAAATGATAGAATAAATACTACACCATTAAGTTTTTTTTAAACATTAATAAATCCTTTTATTGTTATATTAGATTCCTTTTTACTCCCAAATATTGACTCTAATCTAGGTTTACCTTCCATGATTCTGTTGTATGTCATTTATTATATGTTTGACTCATGCAACATGACTACATTTTGTGATACTAATGTAATATTTCATTGTGTGATCTTTATAAACTTATTCTTTCATAACTTATATTCTATTTGTGCTATACATCAGTTTTATGTTTCACTGTACTAAACCAGTTATGGTTACAAACATATCTTCTGTTTTGATTACTGACTAATGACTATCTCTCTCACATCATTCACAATGATAGCATTTCATGCTATGTAAAATTTTATCTTCTGTCAATACAAGTTACCCCCACGTAAAAATAGCATATTGGATCTTTGTCACATTGTTGATGATGTTCTCACATTTAGTTCATCCCAATGCACGTTCTTTGTAAAGTTATTCTTTGACTTCATTTCTACTGTCAGTGCTGGTGCTAACTGCCAGCCATCATTTACTTCTTAGAAAGCTTACATGCCACAGTTGCACTGGTTCTTTTTGAACAGACAACAGCACTTTCAAATATGCCTGTATGAGATAAGATCTGTATTATATTCAATCTATGTGCTCACTTTCAGCAGCTCTTTACTGCAATTTGATTTAAATTCAAATACAATATTAATTGAAAATTCCACGTATGGGTCACTACGATGCACACTTATGTTGGTACATATATATTTGTTACAGTTAATTTCTTTGTGCACTTTTTTCCACAGCTTCAGTCCGACGATGAAATTTTGAATTGTGCAATCGAGACCTTACTATATCTCAATGTTGTGCCAAATCTAAATAGTTGGCTGCCTCTACCACGGATGTACGTCTTCCTAAAATAATGGAATTTGTGCCTTGTCAGGCTAGGAATGAGGTGAAGTATTTACGACGGAGGCAACGAAGGGCTTCGTGAAAGTGATTTTTAACAGCAAATGTTTACCTTATAGTGTTACACCTAACTACGCAAAAATTAAGTGTAAAAGTCATTCAAAAACTTTTCATAACATAATACATAGGTCTGAAGTGGTTCTTGTCAAAAGTGAGCTTCATGATTGGCATAGGATAAAAGCCACATTATGGTTCAGAAAGCATTTGATCTTCAGTGTTGTCTAGAGCAGTTGATTCCTCAGGCAGACTTCTCTAAGGTTAGTAAATTGATATCTGATACTACTGAGTATGAGAAATACAATATTTTTCCATGGACAGGAATGTAAACTGTCCACATTGTGTCATTACTACAAATACAATACTTGCCGCAGTACGAACGTTAAATTTGCAGATTGTCTAGTTAATCTAACCAATGTCAGATTTTCCCCATATGAATTAAATATCTTAAATTAAGGTCTCAAGCATAGCCTCACTCCTCCTATGATAAAACATCTTGTAAAAAATACAACTGCGGAGATTAAAACAGTAAGTGAGTATGCAAAGCTTTCTAAATGTCAACAAGCCGAAGTTGTGGTAGCAACAAATAGGGCTATCAGCGGTTTCAATACCTTAACCGAGAAATCTATAAACTGCAATCACATTTTAAAATAACTTAATACAACCCCTCCTCCCAATAAACCATGGACCTTGCCAGGCAAATGTGTGGTTCCTGAAGAGGGCAGCTGCCTTTTCAGTAGCTGCAGGGGCATCTCCCTGGTTGATTGACTGGTCTGGTCTCTTAACATTACACAGAATGACCTGTGTTGGTACTGTGAGTGGCTGAAAGCAAGGGGAAACTACAGCTGTAATTTTCCCAAGGACATGCAGCTCTACTGTATGGTTGAATCATGTGACACCCTTTTGGGTAAAATATTCCGGGGGTAAAATATTCCCCCAATCGGATCTCTGGGAGGGGACTACTCAGGACGTAGATGTAGATGTAGATGAGGACGTTGTCATCAGGAGAAATAAAACTGGTATTCTATGGATTGGAGTGTGGAATGTTAGATCCCTTAATCAGATGGGTAGGTTAGAAAATTTAAAAAGAGAAATGGATAGATTGAATTTAGATATAGCAAGAATTAGTGAAGTTCGGTGGCAGGAGGAACAGGACTTCTTGTCAGGTGAATAGGAGATTATAAATACAAAGTCAACAAGGCATAATGCAGGAGAGGGTTTAGTAATGAATAAGAAAATAGGGATGCAGGTAAGTTACTATGGACAGTATAGTGAATGCATTACTGTGTCTAAGATAGACACGAAGCTCATGCTTACCACTGTTGCACAAGTTTACATACCACTAGCTCCACAGATGATGAAGAGATTGAAAAAATGTATGATGAGATAAAAGAAATTATTCAGATAGTTAAAGGAGATGAAAATTTAACTGTGATTGGTGGCTGTAATTCAATAGAAGGAAAAGGAAGAGGAGGAAATATAGTAGGTGAATATGGACTGAGAGAAAGGAAAGAAAAAGGAAGCCACCTGGTAGAATTTTGCACAGAGCATTCTTTAATCATTGCTAACACTTGCTTTAAGAATCATGAAAGAAGGTTGTATACGTGGAAGAGACATGGAGACACTGGAAGGTCTCAGATTGATTATATAATGGTTAAAAAAAGATTTAAAAACCAAATTTTAAATTGTAAGACATTTCCAGGGACAGATGTGGTCCCTTGCCACAATTTATTAGTTATGAACTGTAAATTAAAACTGAAGAAATTGCAAAAAGTTAGGAAATTGATGAGATGGGACCAGACGAAAGAATCAGAGGTTGTTGAGAGTTTCAGAGATAGCATTAGGCAGCAGTTGACTACAACATGGGAAAGGAATACAGTAGAAGACGAATGTGTAGCTTTAAGAGGTGAAACCATGGAGGCAGCAGAGAATCAAATAGCTAAAAAGACAAGGCCTAGCAGAAATCCTTGGATAACATAAGAGACACTGAATGTAACTAACGAAAAAGAAAAATTTTTAAATGCAGCAAGTGAAAGGGTATACAAACATTTAAAAAATGAGAGTGACAGGAAGTGCAAAATTGCTAAGCGGGTATGGTTAGAGGACAAATGTAAGGATGAAAAAGCATATTACACTAAGGGTAAGATAGATTCCACCTACAGGGAAATTAAAGAGATCTCCGGGGAAAACAGAAGCAGCTATGTGAATATCAAGAGCTCAAATGGTAAACCAGTCCTAAGCACACAAGGGAAACCCAAAAGGTGGAAGGAATATATACAGGGCCTACACAAAAGCGATGGACTTGAAAGCAATATTATAGGAAGAGAAGTAGATGTAGAAGAGTATGAGATGGGAGATATGATACTGCAAGAAGAATTTGACATAACTCTGAAAGATAAAAGTCGAAACAAGGCCCCAGGAGTAGACAATATTCTGTCAGAACTACTGATAGCCTTGGGAGAGCTAGCAATGACACAAATCTTCCATCTGGTGTGCAAGACGTACGAGACAGGCGAAATACTCTCGGACTTCAAGAAGGCTGTAGTAATTCCAATTCCAAAGAAGGCAACTGCTGACTTCGAGAAGGATGTAGTAATTCCAGTTCCAAAGAAAGCAACTGCTGAAAAGTGTGAAAATTACTAAACTATCAGTTTAATAAGTCATGGTTGCAAAATACTAACACAAATTCTTTACAGAAGAATGGGAAAACTGGTAGAATCCAACATTGGGGAAGATCAGTTTGGATTCCAGAGAAATGTTGGAACATATAAAGTGATACTGACCCTACGACTTATCTCAGAAGATAAGTTAAGGAAAGGCAAATCTACATTTATAGACTTAGAGAAAGCTTTTAAAAATGTTGACTGGAATACTCTCTTTGAAATTCTAAAGACAACAGGAGTAAAATACAGGGAGCAAAAGGCTATTTACAACTTGTACAGAAACCAGACGGCAGTTACAAGAGCTGAAGGGCATGAAAGTGAGGCTGTGGTTGAAAAGGGAATAAGACAGTTGTAGCCTATCCACAATGTTATTCGGTATATACACTGAACAAGAAAGAAACCCAAAGAAAAATTCTGAGTAGGAATTAAAATCCAGGGAGAAGAAATAAAAACTTTGAGGTTTGCTGATGACATTGCAATTCTCTCAGAGACAGCAAAGGACTTGGAAGACCAGCTGAATGGGATGGACAGTGTCTTGAAAGAAGATATAAGATGAACATCAGGAAAACAAAACAAGGACAATTAAATTCGGTGATGCTATGGGAATCAGATTTGGGAACAAGACACTCAAAGTTGTAGACGAGTTTTGTTATTTGGGCAGCAAAATAATTGATGATGGCAGAAGGAGAGAGAATATAAAATATAGACTGGCAATGGCAAGAAAAGCATTTCTGAAGAAGAGAAATTTGTTGACATTAAATATAGATTTAAGTGTTAGGAAGTTTTTTCTGAATGTATTTGTCTAGAGTATAGCCATTTACGGAAGAAAAACATGAATGATAAATAGTTTAGATAAAAAGAGAACAGAAGCTTTCAAAATGTGGAGCTAGAGAAGATTGCTGAAGATTAGATGGGTCAGTCACGTAGCTAATAAGGAAGTAGTTAGAGGGTCAGTCACGAAACTAATGAAGAAGTATTGGATAGAACTGAGCAGACAAGAAATTTATCATACAAATTGACCAAAAGAAGGGATCGGTAGATAGGACACATTCTGAGACAGCAGATTCAGAAAGATGTAGGTTGCAGTAGTTATTTGGAGGTGAAGAGGATCACACAGGATAGAGTAGCATGGAGATAACTTCATCAAACCAGCCTTCAGACTGAAGGCCGTAACAATACCAGCACAAAACTCCATCATGAGTATGTTATTGTCACAAAATGAGATAAAGGTAACTCCGAGGTGGTTCTTTCTGGCACAGATTACTTAACAAAAACTGAAAATTTCTTCATGAACGCAGAAATAGTTGAGATCAAATCCAAACCTATGAATGAGTTTCACAATGACAAAACTTTGTTCCAGCCCTAATTATAAACTTAGATTTTCAAACAAAACAAAATTAAAAGAAGCTTACACTTTTCCAAAGACATTCAGTATAAAAGATTCCTATGAATTAATGGACAAAATCAAAACCCTTCAAGTCACAGATGGTACTTGTTTAGCTTCACAGGATATTGTTAACTTGTAATTCATGTACACCAATTATACTCTTGATATAATTAAAAAATTTATTGACCCATAATGTGCTGCCCGTGGTGAGGTTGTGGAAGAATAACTGTCTTCATCCTTCAAAGCCTTTAACTTTAATGACAAATTGTATTCACGGTCTAATGGCTTAGCTAAGGGTAATTCACTTGCTGGTTCCCTGGTAGCAATTTTTGTCAGTCATTTGGAATGCACATTTTTTATTCACATTCGGAGTTCATGACAAAATTTAAATCATGTCATTGTCATGTAGATAACATATTACTACTTTATGAAGGATGTGATGAGGATATTTCTAGTTTGTGTTCCCATTTCAGCTCCATGCACCTTAATATTAAATTCACTTTTGAAGTGGAAGAGAACAATTCATTAAATTATTTAGAGCTCTCTGTTACTAGGAAAGGCAATAATCTTCTTTTTGGAGTATTTTGTCAATGCATCTGCATCAATGTTTTAATTAATAAACATTCATGTCATCTGAGCACCTACAAATGTGCGTATTTTTGCTTCATGATACATAGGGTTTTGAGGTTAGATATAAGTCAGAAGGCAAGGTATAAGAAGTTGCAGACAATTGTTCAAGTACGTATAGAAAATGTGTATAAAGCTAAAAGTATTCGTAAATTGTTTTACTCTATACAGAAGAAGAAATCCAAATTGGTAAAAAGATGAGGGTAAAAAAAAAAGGATTGTTTCATTGATCTAACCTATAACAGTCCCCACTGTGACAAAATTATGAAAATTTTGAAACAGACTAACGTTGTTTGAAACAAGAGCTAATTAACACATGTGACTGAGCATTACACAGACCTGCCAGGGTAGCAGATAGCTAACGTGCTGCTTCCTGGACTCGGGTAGGCGCGCCGGCCCCGGATCGAATCCGCTCGGTGGATTAACGACGAGGGCCGGTGTGCCGGCCAGCCTGGATGTGGTTTTTAGGCGGTTTTCCACATCCCGCTAGTTGAATACCAGGCTGGTCCCCACAATCCGCCTCAGTTACACGACTCGCAGACATCTGAACGCGTTCACACTATTCCATGACTTACATTAGACGCAGCCAGCAGGGGTACACTAATTCCGTCCCAGGGGGTATGGGGTGGTGGCAGGAAGGGCATCCGGCCACGCATTTCCACTAACCTTGTCAAATCCGTTCCTAACAATGCCGACCCTACGCCAGTGCGGGACATGGAACCAGTGAAAGAAAGAAAGAAAGAAAGAAATTGAGGCACGACATAGGACCCAAATCAAAAAGTATTTTCAGTAAACCAGATGTATACAAGATACGGATACAGAGAGCATTCATCTCCCAATAATGCTAGTGCTCTGGGACACATATGAAAATGAAGAAGAATGGCTTGTTGCTGATAGCTGATGGACTTGAGGTTTTGCACTTTGCCCTTCATAGTCATTTATTAGACATCTTGGAAGACTCTGAATACACATTGAAGTTGTCAGTTGCACTGGTTACTTAAGGAGCAGGAGTTTTTCAGTAAGAACTGGTTCTTAGATTTATTTGAAGATGCTATACAAAATGTGTCTCAGACTTGACCCAACTGTTCTGAGATTGCTTAGATTAGCCATAATCATCTTGTCTTTGTGAGCTACATACGATGCAACCATTACTGCTAAATGTATATTAATTATCTTCCTACTGTTCATGGGCCGTTCTGACGGGGCTTTCTTGCCAGGCTTCCTCAGTAGATTCACTCCATCCAAAGAGATGGAGCCACAGGCTGTTACCAAAATGTATGTGCCCTGTTGGGTAGCTCCATTAATTGTAGACACTGCATATCATATTGGTACTTTGCATTTCAGTAACATCAGTACTTCACACTACTCATTTGACTTATTTTACAATTTTATCACAACATGCATCAGGCTGTATACAGTCCAATATTATACCATTGTGCTTCTTAATATAAAATAAAAAGAAAAGAAAGAAAAAAAAGGGGAAAAATTTGTAATGTTAGCTTTCATTTTATTTCAAATCGTTGCCACTCATCTGGGCTTACTTAAATGGTTCTATTGTGTTTTATCTATTTTATCGACTATTGTACTATGACTACAGTTAGTCAAACTCTTGTAACATTTTACTCTGTGATGGTTGTAAGTAGATAACAGCTGGGCTGTTGCTACGGTCTAATACTATACTATTAAGTCTTTTAAAACATTAAAAAAATCCTTTTAAATGTAATATTAGATTCCTTTTTATTTCGAGTGTTGCCCCTAACCTACGCTTATCTAATGAATCTGTTGAATGTCATGTATTATATGTTTGAGTATTGTAACATGACTACACCTGGTGATAGATAGGTAACATTTCATTTTGTGGTGGTTGTAAACTTATTCTTTCACAACTTATATTTTATTTATGATCTACATCAGTTCTATGTTTACACTGTACTACAGCAGTTAATGGTTTCAAACATGTCTTCTGTTTTTATTATTGACTAACGACTATCTCTGCGATGTCTCTCATGATGTTACCTCATGACGCACATTTCACGCTATGCAAAATTTTAACTATTGTCAATATGAGTTACACCTCCATAAAAATAGCATATTGGAGCTTTGTCAAGTTGTTAACAATATTCTCACATGTAATTCATTGCAGTGTGTAATTCTACTGTCAAATACGAGGATAAGTCAATTATTATCCGCAATTTAGTTATATTTTTGTTCATTTTGGTAGTACTGTTGTTTTACGTTGATGATACATGCTTTGTTTATTTGATGTTATATATTTGCAGTTTTCAAGCTGCTAGGTAGTTTCATTATTGCTGCAGTGCTGTTAATTATGGATACTCTATTGTCTATTTGCACCAAAGAAGAGCAACGTTCAGTGATCCGTTTTTTGTGGTCGGAAGGCATATCAGGGGCCAAAATTCATCAAAGACTTTCTGTACAGTGTGGCAACAGTGTTTCACCACAACGGAGTATCTATGAATGGATTGAAAAATTCTGAAATGGTTGCACAAGTGTTACACACGATGAAGGAGCTGGACAACCATTTACCGTCACGAATGAAGAAACCATTGTGCATTCACAAGAAATTATTCTCTTAGACGGATGATTAACTACTGACACAGTGGCACATCGTCTGCAAATTAGTCACAGTTCTGCCTACGAAATCATCCACAACAGACTTGGGTTTCATAAAGTTTGTGCAAAATGGAGTTGGTGCAAGATGGGTCCCAAAACAACTCACACAGTTGCATAAACAAGCGCACTTGGATGTCTGCAAAAAACATTTGGATCGCTATGGTAATGAAGGGGACAACTTCTTAGACAGGATCATTACTGGTGACGAGACATGGAGCCATCATTGGTGACGAGACATGGAGCCATCATTACGAGACTGAGAGTAAACAGCAACGTATGGAATGGAAACATCCAAATTCACCATGCGATAAAAAGTTCTAGACCCAACTGTCCGCAGGAAAACTGATGCTTACGATTCTTTGGGACGTACAACATCCAGTGTTATGGGGAAAGGGGCACAACAATAAACAGTGTACATTACAGTGAGATGGTTACTGCCAGGCTAAAGCTTGCAATTCAAAGCAAATGCCGAGGACTTGCACGACAATGCCTGTCCACATACTTCTGCCTACACTGCCGAAATACTCCAGAAACTCAAATCTGAATAACTGGATCACCTCCATATAGTTCCGATCTTGCCCCTTCTGACTATCACTTGTTTGGCCCACTCAAACAGGCATTAAGGGCCTGCCGATTTGCCTCGGACGAAGCAGTGAAAGAAGTGGTGCATTCCTGGCACACAGCTCAACCGAGAACCTTCTTTTATGAGGGCATCGGGAAGCTTTTATAATGATGGACCAACTGCGTTGAAACACAAGGAGACTAGATCGAAAAATAATGATCTTGTAAGTTTACTCTTTGATTGCAATAAAATTTTGTAACTACTTTGTGGATAATAATTGACTTACTCTCGTATATCTAAATGAGATGAGATAGGCATTATATTCAATTTAAATGTAAGTACAACATTAATTGAAAATTCTATATATGGATCACTAAGAGGCATACTTATGTTAGTACGTACATATCTGTTATAGTTATTTTCTTTGTGCACTTTATTCCAAAACTTCAGACTGATGACAAAATTTTGAAATGTGCAACGCTTAATAAAGAACTGTGTGATCAAGACGTTTCTATATTTCAAAGTTGCCAGACTAGAAAATGTCACCTCTTCATAAAACAAATTTATGGCTGTGGTGCCTGCTATGAAGATGTTCTAATAATGTTTAGAATGAGTTAGATACCTGGAAAAACAGAAATCAGGAATATTTGCTACCAACCAACCAACCACCCACCCACCCACACACACACACACACACACACACACACACACACACACACATGTACATTTAAAACCATGTTGCAACCTCTAACAAAGCCACACTATACAGGGTGGTCCATTGATAGTGACCGGGGCAAATATCTCACGAAATAAGCATCAAACCAAAAAACTACAAAGAACGAAACTCGTCTAGCTTGAAGAAGGAAACCACATGGCGCTATGGTTGGCCCGCTAGATGGTGCTGCCATAGCTCAAACATATATCAACTGCGTTTTTTTTTTTTTTTTTTTTTTTTTTTTTAAATAGGAACCCCCATTTTTTATTACATATTCATGTAGTACATAAAGAAATATGAATGGTTTAGTTGGACCACTTTTTTCGCTTTGTGATAGATGGCGCTGTAATAGTCACAAACTTATATGTACGTGGTATCATGTAACATTCCACCAGTGTGGACGGTATTTGCTTCATGATACATTAACCGTGTTAAAATGGACCGTTTACCAATTGCAGAAAAGGTCGATATCGTGTTGATGTATGGCTACTGTGATTAAATCAACCATGACCTGCAACAAATGATGATGCCCAAGTAGGTGTTTTAGCTGCTGTCGCGGCTAATCCGCACATCAATAGCAGACAAATTATGCGACAATCGGGAATCTCAAAAACGTCAGTGTTGAGAATGCTACATCAACATCGATTGCACCCGTACCATATTTCTATGCACCAGGAATTGCATGGCGATGACTTTGAACGTCATGTACAGTTCTGACACTGGGCACAAGAGAAATTATGGGATGATGACAGATTTTTTGCACGCATTCTATTTAGTGACGAAGCGTCATTCACCAACAGCGGTAACGTAAACCGGCATAATACGCACTATTGGGCAACGGAAAATCCATGATGGAACTTGGCGGGTTAAGGTATGGTGCGACATTATGGGAGGAAGGATAATTGGCCCCCATTTTATCGATGGCAATCTAAATGGTGCAATGTATGCTGATTTCCTACGTAATGTTCTACCGATGTTACTACAAGATGTTTCACTGCATGACAGAATGGCGATGTACTTCCAACATGATGGATGTCCGGCACATAGCTCGCGTGCAGTTGAAGCGCGGTATTGAATAGCATATTTCATGACAGGTGGATTTGTCATCGAAGCACCATACCATGGCCCGTACGTTCACCGGATCTGACGTCCCCGGATTTCTTTCTGTGGGGAAAGTTGAAGGATATTTGCTATCGTGATCCACCGACAACGGCTGACAACATGTGTCAGCGCTTTTTCTATGCATGTGCGAACATTACGGTAGGTGAACTACTCGCTGTTGAGAGGAATGTCGTTACTCATATTGCCAAATGCATTGAGGTTGACGGACATCATTTTGAGCATTTATTGCATTAATGAGGTATTTACAGGTAATCACGCTGTAACAGCATGTGTTCTCAGAAATGATAAGTTCACAAAGGTTCATGTATCACATTGGAACAACAAATGTTCAAACGTACCTACGTTCTGTATTTTAATTTAAAAAACCTACCTGTTACCAACTGTTCGTCTAAAATTGTGAGCCATATGTTTGTGACTATTACAGCGCCATCTATCACAAAGTGAAAAAAGTGATCCAACTAAAACATTCATATTTCTTTACATACTACACGAATATGTAATAAAAAATGGGGGTTCCTATTTTTAAAAAACGCAGTTG
The DNA here is from genome assembly GCF_023898315.1 of Schistocerca nitens. Classification (NCBI taxonomy): domain Eukaryota; kingdom Metazoa; phylum Arthropoda; class Insecta; order Orthoptera; family Acrididae; genus Schistocerca; species Schistocerca nitens. The sequence continues at coordinate 175,263,109 of NC_064623.1, forward strand.
ATATCCGTTTGACCTATGGCAGCGCCATCTAGCGGGCCCACCATAGCGCCATCTGGTTTCCCCCTTCAAGCTAGACGAGTTTCGTTCTTTGTAGTTTTTTCGTTTGACGCTTATTTTGTGAGATATTTGGCCGTCATGATCAGTGGACCACCCTGTATAGTAAATTTGGTAAAACGTTTAGGTTTAGCTACTTTTTCCATAAAAAGTCAGTAAGTTAATATATTGTGCAAATTTTCAATCACTGATGTCTTAGGGGTAATACTCCGGTGTTACACCTCACTTAAACAGAAAGTATTCTTTGCACAAAAGAAAGTCATTAAAAATATTTTATTACTTCTAGTCAGTGTTTTTGAACCATGGAGCAACAAAGTAATTTGTGATATATTTCAATAAACTGAAACTCTTAAATTCACAAAACCATTTTTTTAAAAGTATGTGGTAGTTCTACTGTGGATTCAGTGAATCAGGTGTATGACATAACACTAAAAGAGTTCTTCATCATAATTATGAAACAACTCATCCCTATCAACAATGCAGGGTGAACCAGACTCGAGGTGTACAGGAGTATTTTCTGAGTATTCTAGCACAAGGGTTCCGTGGACTTGGTTACAACAGTGATAAAGAATACAGTATGCAGTTGCCAAAAATTAACACAGAAGGATCCGATTTCTCCTAGGCACCTATGTACTGACACAAAAGAACAATGATATGGTTGCCTTTGTTGGAGGAACAGCTCAGCATACCATAGCTTAGCTAATCTCTAATTGCAATCATGGAATCTATATGTGAGGTGCATATCAACCAACTCTTCATCAGTAAACACTACCAATAGTGTTGTGTACCAGAGTAAACGTACAACTGTTGTTGTTGTTGTTGTTGTGGTCTTCAGTCCAGAGACTGGTTTGATGCAGCTCTCCGTGCTACTCTATCCTGTGTAAGCTTCTTCACCTCCCAGTACCTACTGCGACCTACATCCTTCTGAATCTGCTTAGTGTATTCATCTCTTGGTCTCCCTTTACAATTTTTACCCTCCACGCTGCCCTCCAATACTAAATTGGTGATCCCTTGATGCCTCAGAATACGTCCTACCAAGCAATCCCTCCTTCTAGTCTTGTTGTGCCACAAATTTCTCTTCTCCCCAATTCTGTTCAATACCTCCTCATTAGTTATGTGATCTTAAGCATTCTTCTGTAGCACCACGTTTCGAAAGCTTCTATTCTCTTCTTGTCCAAACTATTTATCATCCACATTTCAGTTCCATACATGGCCACACTCCATACAAATACTTTCAGGAACGACTTCCTGACGCTTAAATCTATATTCAATGTTAACAAATTTCTCTTCTACAGAAACGCTTTCCTTGCCATTGCCAGTCTACATTTTATATCCTCTCTACTTCGACCATCATCAGTTATTTTGCTCCTCAAATAGCAAAACTCATTTACTACTTTAAGCGTCTCATTTCCTAATCTAATACCCTCAGCATCACCTGATTTAATTTGACTACATTCCATTATCCTCGTTTTGCTTTTGTTGGTCTTCATCTTATATCCTCCTTTCAAGACACTGTCCATTCCGTTCAGCTGCTCTTTCAGGTCCTTTGCTGTCTCTGACAGAATTACAATGTCATCGGTGAACCTCAAAGTTTTTATTTCTTCTCCATGGATTTTAATACCCACTCCAAATTTTTCTTTTGTTTCCTTTATTGCTTGCTCAATATACAGATTGAGCAGCATCGGGGAGAGGCTACAACCCTGTCTCACTCCCTTCCCAACCACTGCTTCCTTCTCAGCCCCTTGTCTCTTATAACTGCCATCTGGTTTCTGTACAAATTGTAAATAGCCTTTCGCTCCCTGTATTTTACCCCTGCCATGTTCAGAATTTGAGAGTGTTCCAGTCAACAATGCCAAAAGCTTTCTCTGAGTCTACAAATGCTAGTAATCTAGGTTTGCCTTTCTTTAATCTACTTTCTAAGATAAGTCGTAGGGCCAGTATTGCCTCACATGTTCCAATATTTCTACAGTATCCAAACTGATCGTCCCTGAGGTCGGCTTCTACCAGTTTTTCCATTCATCCGTAAAGAATTCGTGTTAGTATTTTCATGGCTTATTAAACTGATAGTTCGCTAATTTTCACATCTGTCAACACCTGCTTTCTTTGGGATTGGAATTATTATATTCTTCTTGAAGTCTGAGGGTATTTCGCCTGTCTCATACATCTCGCTCACCAGATGGTAGAGTTTTGTCAGGGCTGGCTCTCCCAAGGCTATCAGTAGTTCTAATGAAATGTTGTCTACTCCCGGGGCCTTGTTTCGGGTTAGGTCTTTCAGAGCTCTGTCAAACTCTTCACACAGTATCATATCTCCCATTTCATCTTCATCTACATCCTCTTCCATTTCCATAATATTGTCCTCAAATACATCGCCCTTGTACAGACCCTCTATATACTCCTTCCACCTTCTGCTTTCCCTTCTTTGTTTAGAACTGGGTTGCCATCTGAGCTCTTGATATTCATACAAGTGGTTATCTTTTCTCCGAAAGTCTCTTTAATTTTTCTGTAGGCAGTATCTATCTTATCCCTAGCGAGATATGCCTCTACATCCTTGCATTTGCCCTTAGCCATCCCTGCTTAGCCATTTTGCACTTCCTGTCAATCTCATTTTTGAGACGTTTGTATTCCTTTTTGACTGATTCATTTACTGCATTTTTATTTTTTTCCTTTCATCAATTAAATTCAATATATCTTATGTTACATACATCTAACACTGTCAAAAGAATCTGTTTCCAAGCACAACACGTGTCACATATTGTCAACATTTGCTCTGTCATCAAGAGACTTTAAATGCAATAGATATAGTCAGAATTGATTGTAGGAAATCAAAGTACTCTTAATGAGCCACTTGAGTCTGAGATCCCTTGTACGAAAATACTCAGAAAATATCCCTCAACCACCTCCAACATTTTTGTCAGAGACCGGGTTCATCCCATATTACGGGATAATGTAAACATACTGCCACAACAGTTCAACTATCTCAGCACACAGTTCAAATGACACGATTAATGTTATGCAAACACAAAGAGATAACAGATGCCAGTACCTGCGTAAACTGGACCTCAGTCGAACTTCGAGCGTGCCAGGTCTCTCGGCAGAGGCGTTCGAGTCGTAGGAGTTCTGGCGAGAGAAGTAGGGCGGCGGAGCGTGCTCGTAGTCCGGACCCGTTGCCGGTGGTGGCAGGGCCTGCCTGCGGTGGTAGTACTGGAGCTGCTGCGTGACCTGCAGGGGCGGGTAGTGGGGGGCAGGCACTCCGTACTCGCCCTCGTCCTCCAGCCTGAAGCTGGGGTTCACTCCACCAGCACTGTTTGTGGTGGACGACGCATTCGAGACGTTCGACGGTGTCCGTCGGTGCCTGGGACCGCTGCGACCGAGGACCTGTGACAGATGCGAAATTTGCTTCGTCTGAATCTCACTACGAGATGGTTATCTCTGAAATTAAATTCTATGAAACTTGTTCATTCTAAAGAATTGGATGCTACTGTCCTTACTTTAAAAGGGTTTCGAACAGAAAAGAGAAAAAAACTTTACATACTTTTAACTTCATAGATGCCATCCTTCCTGCTGCTTTCTACATGAAAAGGCTGTGAATAACAAATTGAAAGTTACCTGTTTCCAAGTCAACTAGTCCATCCTTCACTATTCCTGTTATGTTAATTAGTGTAAAATTTAAATTACAGTTACCAGTTGACACTTCAGTCCCTTGATGTTTTGCATGTGCCTATTAAATAAATCATCCCTTACTGTACCATCATGAATTATAAATATGTTATTCATGTTGAACCACTTTTTTTCCCTTTATTGCAGGACACTGTAGCTTTGTGGCTGTATGTTCTGCAGAAGAATTAAAGTTCGTAAGCCATTTTCATCCAATCTGCCTTCAAATACTTCTCTGTACTACAAGTAGTTATAGTGTGCAAGTTTACCTTATCACCACCACCACCACCACCATAATTGGCTGCTAATGGTGTTTGAGTACACATTTATCTTCTGCAGTTTCTTACAATTGTTGCCTAAATAGATACTGTCGGTGGCGTTGCACAGTAAAATAGTGAATTTGGTGTGAACAGAAAAATTTCAAGAGCTTCCCGGTAACACAAAAGGTAGAGCAGAACAGGTCAATAGCCAGGTGTAACTCCAGAGAGAAAAGATTACCGACGGTGCAGCAGCAAATGCAGAAGCTATTGTGATACCTTAAATCTGCTGAGCACACAAAACAACAACATAGCAGAATGACATACGGTGACAGAGAGATACAGTCACGATAACGATTGCACAGAATGTCGTAGGAAAGCTCGAGTCTGACACGAGACCGAGTAATCGGCATTCTGACACGACAGAAAGAGCGCCCGAAAGATAAAGTTCTGAAATCCCGAAGCAACCGGGAGAGCTGGCCAGACGAGAAAACTGGATGAAGTGATGGCACTAAGCCCATTCTATGTAAATACTACTTCAGCTCTGGTCAAGTTCTGTTCAGTCGGCAGCCATCCAAACGTGAGGGGAGGCCTATGTCGGCAGACCCTCTGCTCGTCTACTCGTCTTCAGTCTTCTACGGTGCAGCAAGTTCTGTCTGTGAGGCCTGGGTCACTGTGAGCTGCAGCACTGACTACAGAGTCAAGTCTGATGGGGAGACGTGGCTGCCGCCACCCAGGAGGCCTCCTAGATGCCTAACTCGCCACAGCCCCGGAGCCGATCATCGTCTGTCATCGTGAGGGCGTGCCACAGCTGACGCCCAGCTCCATTCCTGTGGCAGACTTCAGTGCTGCCGGTGGTCTCTCTCCTGATGGGAGGCCACAGTACTTCTAGAGCACGATTTTTAGTAGTACGAGAAGAGCTCGTAGATGCCTTCCCTGTGCGTCATCTACAATGGAGACGTGTGCACCGGTCATCTTCCCGGGGAGACTGTTAGCTGCTTCAGACAGTGCAGATGACAATGTGTGCTAACTCTGCAGGGGAACAGCCATGTGACAACACTGGTACTGACACCAGTAACTCATCTACTGCTGCCACGGCTGCCATCCGTACACTGGTCGGCACCTAACAGGTGGGCAATCACTTCCTGCACTCCCACCATTGCTGGTTGCCTGAACATCAGTATCTCAACTGCTGTATTTTGTGGACAATAAATCCTTAATGTCGGAATCCTGCTTTAATAACACTTTTGGGTGCAAGACAGGTACCTACTTTCCGAGTCGCTGTGATGCACGTCCTCGGGTGGTCGACTGTCGACATCCTGATCTCGATACCCCACGTGTTGTAGTGTCCTACCCCAGGGTGCTCCACTTAGAAGTGTTGCTGTGAGATGGCATTCGAGATCAGAGATGTAAGCTCCGGCAGCTTTAGAGGAGAAAAAAGGGGTTGAAAGGGAGAGGAAATGAGATTGGTATTTTACTTTTCAAGAGCAGATGGAGAAGAGAGAGAATGAATACGATGCTCGGTTCGAGAAAAATGGCAAATATAAAGGTGTAGAAGTTCCTTTAAGTTTACTTGATATGCAAAGTACTGGCATTGTGGAAGATACGGAAAGTAATGTGAAAGTATCAGCTGCAACATCTTGTGGAAATGCAGGGTCTGAAGTAGCTGTAGTACCAGACGGAGTAAGTGTGTTTTGAAGTACGTAAGTGTGTGACTAGCAAGATGGATGATACTGATTTAGATGTAGTAGTATCTATGCCAATGGATGATAGTGGTGGTTTTTTGAGGCAGTCAAGCCTGGTCCAGATGTACAGGGAAGTACATGTACCACTGATTTGTCACAAAGAGAAGCCGCAGCGAGGCACCTGTTCAGGTCTTTGCTCGCTTCAGTATTTTACAACTTCAACTTTCAGACACTGTTTCTGTTGTGTCAGTATACTGAATAGCTACTGCAGTGGTGATTTTATTGTAGATATTATGGGGAATGCACAGGAAGCTATCTATAAGATTAGTTGTTTTGCAAATGCTGTGCATGTGGAAGTGGTACCAATGAATTTATTTCTGAAGGGCACAGGTTCATTGCTACTGGAGGTGGCACCGCCTTTTCCAAATGGGGGATGGAGGAAGAGAAGAAAGATGAAAACTTGTAAGGAGCTGATGAGATCAAATCCTTTCACAAATATGTGCCTGAGGATGAGACTAAATTTGATGATACTTGTTTCAGTGTTACAGGAAATGAGTATTAGAAGAAGTTTTGTGTAATTGCTCTTAAAAGCACAGCCAAATTCCAGAAGACATTGATTTAGCCAAAGGGAACAGATGTGTGTGTTATATTGTCATAATAATCTATTATCGTGAAATTAGAACCAGCTAAACTGCATCACTAAAATTCAATACACAATAAACACGGTAAAGTGACAAAAAGCATAAGGCAGTTGGTTGTGAAAGGTAAAGTTATAGAAAAAAAGGGCATAGCAAGCATAGTCAATTAGTAAGTGACTGTAAAATGAGAGAGGTAATTTGAAATACTCACCAGTATGCTGCATGTGGTAGTGCTGTAAGTAGTTTTTGTGTAAGCATCCTCGTAAGGATGCGTGTTTTAAGGAAACATACGGGACACTACTGTTGCAAAGACAAAGTTCCAGATAGAGTACCACGCCACCAGGTAGACAAAGGAAAATTCCAAATGTGAGAAATGATTTGTGGAACCATTTTGTGTGGAACGATTTGCCAAGGAAGAAGAGTTTTAGTAATTTTGTTTTACTGGTTTTTACATGATGATTTAATGGGGTCATGTCTATGTGTGAAAATAAAAGAAGTGGACTGGTTGATGTACAGAACTAAGAATAGTTAAGAGAGGATCAGTGTAATGTAATTCCTGTTAAGCAAAGAAGAATAAAAGCAATTGTGAATTATGGAGTGTTTTGAACAGTCTGCGAAAAATGATTATGTTAATTTATAAATAATAATTTTGACGAAATATATCCTTGTAAGAAAATGAGGTCCCTGGATTGAGTTTAAGAAAATAATGTTTTAAAATGAAGACCATAATTGAGGAACCATGTGGTTTGAACAAGACACAGAGAGGAATCAGGAACATTTTATAAATTGTATTCTGTGCACGTGTGTCAAGACCTCAGAGAAATCTCAGGTGGATTTCTTAAAGGCCAGGGAAATGTTGCACAGTACTTACACCTACATATCAATTTAATTTCACTTTTTATTTAGTTTTTTGTCCAAAGACAATTAAAAATGATGTATTTTTCTTTTTATGTGTCCCAGGACAATTAAAAGCTGATTTTTCCCAGCCAGTGTGATAGGGCCTTACCATGGTGGATAAGCTTACCTAACTTGACAGTGCCACAGTCATTGACTGCTGAACTTGTGCCGTCATATGTGTTGAACAGTACAGATGTTATAATTTGCAGCTCAAACCACAGTAATTTTACTGCAATTCATCTCTCATCTCTAGACAACCTGATTTACGTCAAGACATTTACAACATCATCTGTTGTTGTGGTCTTCAGTCCTGAGACTGGTTTGGTGCAGCTCTCCATGCTACTCCATCCTGCGCAAGCTTCTTCATCTCCCAGTACCTACTGCAGCCTACATCCTTCAGAATCTGCTTAGTGTATTCATATCTAGGTCTCCCTCTACGATTTTTTCCCTTCCCCCTGCCCTCCAGTTCTAAACTGGTGATCCCTTGATGCCTCAGAACATGTCCTACCAACCGATCCCTTGCACAAATTTCTCTTCTCCCCAATTCTGTTCAATACCTCCTCATTAGTTATGTGGTCTACCCATCTAATCTTCAGCATTCTTCTGTAGCACCACATTTCGAAAGCTTCTATTCTCTTCTTGTCCAAACTATTTATCATCCATGTTTCACTTCCATACACTACATACAAATACTTTCAGAAACGACTTCCTGACACTTAAATCAATACTCGATGTTAACAAATTTCTCTTCTTCAGAAAAGCTTTACTTGCCATTGCCAGTCTACATTTTATATCCTCTCTACTTCGACCATCATCAGTTATTTTGCTCCCTAAATAGCAAAACTCCTTTACTACTTTAAGGGTCTCATTTCCTAATCTAATTCCCTCAGCATCACCTGACTTGATTTGACTACATTCCATTATCCTCATTTTGCTTTTGTTGATGTTCATCTTATATCCTCCTTTCAAGACACTGTCCATTCCGTTCAACTGCTCTTCCAAGTCCTTTGGTGTCTCTGACAGAATTACAATGTCATCGGCGAACCTTAAAGTTTTTATTTTGTCTCCATGGATTTTAATACCTACTCCGAACGTTTCTTTTGTTTCCTTTACTGCTTGCTCAATATACAGATTGAACAGCATCGGGGAGAGGCTACAACCCTGTCTCACTCCCTTCCCAACCACTGCTTCCCTTTCATGTCCCTCAACTCTTGTAACTGCCATCAGGTTTCTGTACAAATTGTAAATAGCCCTTCGCTCCCTGTATTTTACCCTTACCACCTTCAGAATTTGAAAGAGAGTATTCCAGTCAACATTGTCAAAAGCTTTCTCTATGTCTACAAATGCTAGAAACATAGGTCTGCCTTTCCTTAATCTTTCTTCTAAGATAAGTCGTAAGGTCAGTATTGCCTCACGTGTTCCAATATTTCTACGGAATCCAAACTGATCTTTCCTGAGGTCGGCTTCTACCAGTTTTTCCATTCGTCTGTAAAGAATTCGTGTTGGTATTTTGCAGCTGTGACTTATTAAACTGATAGTTCTATAATTTTCACATCTGTCAACACCTGCTGTCTTTGGGACTGGAATTATTATATTCTTCTTGACGTCTGAGGGAATTTCGCCTGTCTCATACATCTTGCTCACCAGATGGTAGAGGTTTGTCAGGACTGGCTCTCCCAAGGCTGTCAGTAGTTCTAATGGAATGTTGTCTACTCTGGGGGCCTTGTTTCGACTCAGGTCTTTCAGTGCTCTGTCAAACTCTTCACGCAGTATCGTATCTCCCATTTCATGTTTTTTATTTTATTTTTATGTCATTCTAGTTGGCTTAATTCTGAGCAGTGGTTTTCTTTCTACAGCACTTTGGAACTGGAACTTGAATTACCAATACCCTGTATGCACAGAGGAGTCATAACTAAGCTTTAAATTTTATATTCGTTTACATATACAGCTGAAGACAATATATATTAGGGAAAGTAGAGACTGCTACTGACTGTGAAGAGGACCCATTGAGGTGCAGGCAGGCACAATGAAAAAACTGTTACACGTTATAGCTTTCAGATAAAGCCTCATTCAGCAAAGCAAATGCACACACATTCACACAAGCAACCACACATCATACACACAACCGCTACCACAGCCAGCTCCAACTGGACTGCGGCTGTCACGTGAATAGCTGCCTGGATGAGGAGGGGAATTGTGAGGGATGGCAGGGTATGTGTTGGGACAGAGAAGAGTGCCGTCTGTTGATGCATGCAGGGACTGGGTGGTGGCCTGACGAGACAGCCTGGCGCAGCATCGGGAGATGAGGTGTAGAGGGGATAAAACGAAGAGTGGAAAAGGAGGGGAGCAGGAAAGGGGAAAGGATGGGCAGATGCATTGGCAGAGGATGGCACACAAAGGGTGTAGGGGACATGAAAAGGGAGGAGGTGATATGACAGGTACCCTACTGTCCCCTCTCCCTCCACCCTACAATTTGCACCCACCCCCTCTGCTTTATCACCTCCTGCCTCAATAGACAGCACTCTTCTGTCCCCCCACCCATACCGTGATCCCTTCTCTTTTCCCACGCCACTCTGGGTTTCTGTACATGTAGGAGTCACAGTCCAGTCAGAGCTGCCAGTGGAAGTGGTCATGTGTATATAAGGTATGCTTGCTTGTGTGTATGTAGGGGGGAGGGGGGGGGGGTCCTCTTTGCTAAAAAAGGCTTTGGCCGAAAGCTATAATGTGTAACAGTCATTCCGTTGTGCTTGTCTGCAACTCAATGGTTGATCTTTATGGTGAGTAGCAATCTATGCTTTTCCTAATACTACTGATATTCAACCTTGGAGTTTCAGTTGCTTGAAGAGAGATGTTACATAGTTAGTCATGAAATGTTACATGTTTATGCTATCATTTATTTGTGCTGGTAGTTTTATATTCGCCTATAATTGTTCACTGTTTGTTGAGGACACTGTGTGCTAGTTACTGAAGGATGTGGGTACTGGGTCCACAAGGAGCAGAAATATGCGAGCACCGAGAAACAAATGTTCACCAATTTACTCCCAAAATGCTACATCGAACTGCCAGTGCTGTCTGTTGCCCTAGCCCGAATAATTACTGACTTATCGAGACTCGCCAGCGACAGTTGAGAAAGGGTGATCCTTGTCTTGATTCTCAGCAAGTTAAACAGCTTTTCTGTTGACACTTCATCACATAAGACCTGCCAGCAACACAGTACGTTGGTGTGATGTCACGTGTGCTGCACTGCTGTTGAAATTGCTTGTCAATATTTTATAAAGTTTTAGTCTGCAGTTACTTATTTTAAAGTTTATTTGTGTTAATATTTGCTGTAAAAGCAAATTATTAATGAATTTTTATTAATCTCAGTCTTTCTTCCTGTGTTATTGACTCGAGTGGTCTGTTATTCATGAGTGTGCTTGCGTCGTTCGTCCAAGCCTTATGCCTCAGTAGTGTGTTTACATTTTGCAGTGTGCAATTGCAGCTGTAGTGGTTATAAAGCTAAGTACTGGCAAAGTTATTTGTGCACTGTTATACAGTATTAAATTTAATAGTTTTGGGTGGTGTTTCATGTTGTTTTTGGCGAAATAATGATTTAATAAACTTTTGGAAATGTTCACTCGCTATGTTTTTTAGAGTTTTCTATGCGCAGAAGTCATTTTGCAAATTTTGTGCTTTAGTTTTCAGCTGACGTTTCTTATTGTTCCTAGTAAAATATTTCAGTAAAATTTTCTACTGTTCCAGTGGCCACTTGAATTTTTGGTTTTAGCTAACAATTTTGTGAATTATTGTTGGTATTGGTATTAGCTGTGGTGTAGTAGTGCTTCCTTTGTAGACAGAGAATTTCGAGACTGCTATTTTTGGTTCTACAAATAGTTCTACTGGTGTAACTGAACTTAGGTAACGTAGACATATATTGCCAATTTTCAGTAACTGTAAAATTTTACCATGTGGGCTGTGTCGTAGGTTTGTGAGTAGTGGGTTACGGTAAGGGATTTGTTCAATGTATTTTCATTGGGGGGAATGCAGTGGGGAAGCCAGAGGGCATTCCAACGAGATCCTCTCCTGGGAATGCAGAATCTGTAGTAGAAATAAGTTGATAGAGGAGTGGGAGTGTAAGATCTGTGCACTTCAGGTGCAGTTACAACATGCAAAGGAGGAACTAGATAGGTTGAGCAGGGGGAAGGGTGGTGGGAAATGGAAACTGGCAGTTGGCAAGAAGGAGGAGGAGGAGGAGGTATTCAGACAGTTTTACTTTGTGTACATGCAATAAATTTGATCAACTGTCAGAGTTAAATGGAGAGGAGCATCTTGCAGCCATAGATGTAGGGAACATGTAACAGTCCTCAGCAGTTTGGAGGTATAGGTTAGTTGCATAATCTAACAGAAAGAAGAAGGTTCTGCTGCTAGGTAGTTCGCATGGTAGAGGTGTGGACCAGCAGTTGCAGGAAGTGTTGGGGAGTGAGTACCAGGTCACCAGCATTGTGCAGCCTAGTGCACGGCTGGCTCAGTTGACTAACAGTACAGGGGAGTTATGTAGGAACTTTACGAAGGAGGATCAGGTAGTGACAGTGGGTGGAGCAGGGAACAGTCTTGATAGGCATAGGAATTATGATGTAGGTGGTGACCTGCTAAAGATAGCTACTCAAACTGGTGGCACTAATGTGCATTTCATGCAACTGTTTCAGTGCCATGATCAGCCTCATCTTAATGCAGCTGTTAGGCGCGTTAACATGGGGCTAGAGTGGGCACCAATGGCAGAGGTCATGCGTCACATTTCAGTGGTGCCAATTGGGTCTATCAATAGATCGGGTTTCACTAGGCACGGCCTCCACCTCAATAGGTATGGGAAGGGGAGGCTGGCAAAGCTTATAGGCAACAAATGTAGTGGGATCACTCGTGGAAAAATTCTTGTAGTAGTTAGTGTTAGAGCTGCACCTTTCTTGGATTGAAGTCAGCTGATAGGTATACCTGCTTAAAACAAGTCCCTCTTTGGGCTCACATTCAGAGGACATAATGTTTCCAAGTAGAGAAGAAATTAGTATATTTCATCAAAATATAAGCGGTATTAGAGACCAAGTTAGTGAACTGCTTACAGATGTTGACTCTGAAATTATTGGTATATCAGAGCACCACTGAAATAATTTGACAATTCAGAGATTTCCTTTGCCGGGATACAGATTAGCTGGATGTTTTTCACGGAGTTCCTTGGGTGGTGGGGGAGTGGCTATGTACGTAAAAAACAGTGTTCCATTTGAGTCTATAGACGTATCATGGCACTGCACTGAACATAAATTTGAATGTTCTGCCGGGGCAGCTGAATTTAGTGAAACCAAACTTCTAATTGTTGTTGTTTATAGGTCCCCTAACTCTGACTCCAGAGCATTTCTGCTCAAGTTAGAGAGGGTTCCTGATTCCAGAAGTATCAGAAATTAGTTATATGTAGTGACTTCAATATAAATTTTGTATATGACGGTGCAAGAAAAAGGGTGTGGGTAAATCTCCTAAATTCATATGATCTGATGCAGACAATGTTTTTTTCCAACTAGGGTGCAGGAAACAGTAGCACAGCCAGACAATATTTTTATTCATTCTTCATTACTAGATGGGAATTCTGTTAGTAAAAGGGTGAATGGCCTTTCAGACCATGAGGCACAAATTTTAACACTAATGCTTTTTTACTCAAACAAATGTGACATATAATTACAAATTATGTAGGAAAGTTAATCCAACAGCAATAGACAGTTTTTAAACCTTGGACAAAAGTGCCGATAACAGAGATGAAAAATATAATTCTTTCCTTAATACATTTCTCGTGCTCTTTGAGAGTTGCTTCCCATTAGAATGTTCTAAAAGGGGTACTAGCAGTAACAGGCAGCCCGGGTGGCTGACTAGTGGGATAAGGATATCGTGTAGAACCAAATGAGAATTAGATCAAAATGTTAGTAGTCACAATCAAGCTACAGTAGGCCATTACAAACAGTATTGCAAGGCACTTAAAATGTTATTATGAAAGCAAAGAGTATGTGGTATGCAAATAGAATAGCTAATTCACAGGATAAAATTAAAACCATACGGTCAGTTGTGAAGGAAGTGTCCGGTCAGCAGCACAAGGTCGATGATATAAAGTCAGTTCATAGTAAAAATATTTCTGTTACTGATAAATCAGATATATGTACAGTATTTAATAATCATTTTCTGAGTATTGCTGGTGAATTAAATAAAAATTTAGTTTCTACAGGGAATCAAACAATTCTCTTGGCAAATCCCTTTCCGAGATTGAAGCCTGAAATACTGCTCTGTGATACTGACAAGTGGGATATTCAGCCAATAATTAAATCAATTGAGACTAAGGACTCTTATGGATATGATGGAGTGCCTAGCAGAATATTAAAGTACTGTGCTGCACATGCTAGCCATGTATTTAGCCATGTATTTAGCCACATTCCTTTAGGAATGGTCAGATTCCTGAATGATTAAAGTACTCAGTGGTAAAGCCACTTTATAAAAAGGGAAAAAAGGGCAATGTAGACACTTTTTGACCTATTTCTATGCCATCAGTGTTCACTAAAGTTACTGAAAAGGCAGTGTATGTAAGGCTAATTGAACATTCTACATCACACGATTTGCTATCAAATGTACAGTACGGCTTTAGAAGTCGTTTAACAACTGAAAATGCTATATTCTCTTTTCTCTGTGAGGTACTGGATGGGTTAAACAAAAGGTTTCAAATACTAGGAATATTTGATTTAACTAAGGCATTTGATTGTGTTGATCACAAAATATTGCTCCAGAAGTTGGACCATTATGGAATACGGGAGGTAGCTCTCAATTGGTTCACCTCTTACTGTAGCAGCAGATAGCAAAAGGTCATTACTCACAATGTTGAGAATGGCTGTGAGGTGGGGTCTGAGTGGGGTATGGTCAGGGAGGGTGGGGAGGGGGGGGGGGTGTGATGCCTCAGGGATCAGTGTTGGAACCACTCCTGTTCCATATTCATATAAATGATATGCCCTCTAGTACTACAGGTAGATATTTCTGTTGGTGATGACATTAACTCGGTAGTAAAGGATGTTGTGTGCAACATTGGCTCAGTTTCAAATAGTGCAGTTCATGACCTAAGTTCATGGCTTGTGGAAAATAAATTAACGCTAAATCACAGTAACACTTAGTTTTTACAGTTTCTAACACACAATTCAACAAAACCTGACATTTTAATTTCACAGAAAGGGCATATGATTAGTGAAATAGAACAGTTCAAATTTCTAGGTGTTCAGATAGATAGTAAACTGTCGTGGAAAGCCCACATTCAGGATCTTGTTCAAAGACTTAATGCTGCCATTTTTGCTATTGGAAAGGTATCTGAAGTGAGTGATCGTTTGACACAAAAATTAGTCTACTTTGCTTATTTTCATTTGATTATGTCATATGGTATTACATTTTGGGGTAACTCTTCCCCTTGTAAAAGGATATTTTTGACTCAGAAACGGGTGGTTCAGGCAATAAAGGTGTAAGATCATTAAGCTCTTGTCGATCCTTGTTTACGAGTCTGGGTATTTTGCATTAGCCTTTAACACTTATGCAGAAAGGTGTGCAGTATATTGCTGCATCCATTTTGGGTAAGATACCACTCGAATTAAAAAATCTTAGCAGTAATCCACGCACTTTCAAATCGAAACTGAAGAGTTTCCACATGAGTCACTCTTTCTATTTTGTCAAGGAGTTCCTTGAAAAATTAAGCTGATTCTTTTTTTATTGTTGATTGTGTTTACTTAAACTTACGGACTGACTTTTTTCGGGTTCATAAACATTTTATTTTTTATCTGTTATTACTTTTATATTGTAATTTCATGTACTGACATGTCCCATGACCTTGGAGATTTGCTACTCAATTTGATCCTATGGAACTTGACGTGTAAATAAAAACAAAAAAAAAAAGTAGTGCAGGCATTCTGCAGTGGGCACCCACATGCATTGATACAGTTAGTTGGTTAGCGTTTCAATGTGGTAGCAGCTTTAGGTGTCTGCACAAGTTGCTGTGTGCATTCCTTTAGTCCTTGCACATCATACATTCTACAATCTGTCATCGACAAACAACAAAAAGTTTTATATTTCTCTGGTTTTTGTCCATTCCAGAGGGAAACTCACTATATTGTATCATGTTTTTGTATTATTTCTTACAGTTTCTGATGCATTAGTCTTTCCTGTTGTTTTAGATCAGTTAAAATACTTTGTTTTAACCGATACAAACACACATTTTATTCATCACGAATGCACAAGTATTTTGTCGTCAACTAATGTGCTATTACAGCTATGCAATGATGCACTGGTGTTTGAAGGGTGGCACACAATTTCAAACTGTTATTGACATTTGGGCATGAGGCAGATGGACAGACAGAGTGAAGGACAGGAGAAATAGGGGGGGGGGGAGGAGGAGGAGGAGGAGGAGGAGGAGAAGAGACTTCAATGCAGAGAGTAATCACATCTTTGGATGTGGGGTAGTGGAAGTCTTTCAGAGGAGGTGGTTTCTCCCATTTGTTGTGCTACTGGTTTCCTTATTCAAGTCATCTATTTTGTTAGATAATGAAAGAAGAGCTACAACATCTAAAAGATAATTACATCACTAAAATGTTTTATTCTCTTAGCATGTTCAGTAACTATCTGTATTAAAATTCTGTTACAAAACTCCAGTCAGTAATTGTTTTATTCTCTTGGCTAGTTGAAAATATACTTGTTTTTGACATTGTTTTACAGAATGTAATAAGTGATGGGATCTAATGTGTTCCTTTCCATCCTTAATGAATACAACAACAGTTTGGCCAGGGATTGCAGATAAACTGATGATAGGTACAATACTCCTTGTTTCATTAGTATGGTTAAGTAATCAGAATGAGTGATGAAGTAATGACAGAAAATATTTGCATTCTATCAAGATAGTACATACGTATGATTTTTACAACCACAAACTTCAGAAGAAGGTACAAACAAAAACTGCTTATAGATTTTGTGACTTTACATTTAAATCTCAACATCAAAACACAAGTGAAAGACAAAAGGCACGAATTGTAGCCATCCTCTTACCGGCGTGCGATTGCCCTCGTAAACGGCACGGCTCCCATCGTAAGGCTGCATCTCGTGGTAGCCGTAAGACCCTCCCGTCGGGGGCGTGGCGCTGGCACCAGTCGCAAATTCGGGGTACATACGGTCCGCATAGTGGTGTGCTGCAGGTACGTAGTGTGGGTACGGGGGCGGCTGGTAGCTCGCATAGTGGTGTGGGAGGATGTGTGGAGGCGGAAGGTCCTCGTAGTCCGCATAGTGCCGCTCCAGCATCCCCCCAGAAGGTGCAGGTGGAGGGGGCGGATACATCTGAAATAGCAATATGTCTGCTTGCATGAACAGATAAAACAAACAACACTAGGATTTCAAATTATGGTTACAGTTGTGCTGCTTCAAATGTAACATTTTACTCTCAATGAATAATTAAAACAAAAAGATTTCCTTTGGCTCTTTGTAAAAAATGTGGACAACTTTGCTTCTCGATGGCAATTATGTAGTAAATGACACTATTTTTAAAAAATCTGTAACATTCTGGGCAGAAGAGGAGTATTCACTTATTTGTATTAGCATGCAAAACAGGAACTGGACTGAACTCTTAATTAAGAACAATGGCAACAGAATTGACTGTTATACAGTGAGTCCCAAATGCAAGAGATAGTCATAAAGTTTTAATTATTACCTCAAAAAAATGAAGTTAAATAATTAAATTATTGTTTGTTTGCAGGTACATGTTTGCAGTTCATGGTACACATTGAGATGCCCTTACCACAGAACTGCAGCACGCCATCAGAGAAGCCAAAACAAAATGGTGCAGCCTTGTTGATAATGTGGAGAATCGTGCAGTAATATGTCAGTTGCAACATCACCACAGAACACTGCATGTGAGTGGCAAAACCAAGTGATAGACACTCATACGCCCCACTACTTGCTTCGCACTCATTGCAGAAGCACACAGACAGTAGTTTCTGCACGCACTGTCACACGCTTACTGAGTGGCATGCACTCATACAGTGGCCTGCTAAGGAAACGTGGACTCTGCACTATTTCATCACAATGTAATGGCACTAATGTGTCCAGCAAGTGTCGGAATGAATTCAGAATTATAATTTCTTTGTAGCTGTAGATTTTCCACGTTTTCTACAGAGAAAGTGTGTGCTGTATGTCTGAGATTCATCAAATATTACCATAGCAGCTGAGTATTAGTGTGGCTATTGAAAATGAAGGGGCTGACAGAATACGGGATGTTACTGAAGGTCACTCATCTAGCTGTGAGCTGTAAATTTGTTTGAAAGAATAGCTGATGAAATAATACTAACATTCAGTAGCACCGAGACATATTTTGGACAGAACAAATGAAAAAGATTTATGTTGGGGAACAACTTACTATAACTGTCAACTTTGTCTATAATTAACAAAAAACGTCAATCCAGCTACAATGTAGGCTGGCTCTCAAGAGTAAATCAAGCAAATTAATTAATAGAACTTGTTACAGTTGATAATATTAACTGGAATCACCAGAAAGAAAGTGCAAGATTTAGTGTAAGCAGAGATGAGCATTATTTGAACAAATTTCTACTAGATAATTATCCAATTAGTATATCATTCACACAAATTTGGAAGACACTAATAAAGACATAAGATCATTACCTTGGTCCAAAAAGGGGTCCAATATTCAGTAATACACATTTTCAAAATAAATTGTCTGCAACCATTAAAAACTTGGTTTCAGATAAAGCACAGTTTATACAGAGTTTGAAAGACTTTTTGATAGGCAACTCCTACTCTACTGATGAATATCTTAAGAGGGACTATTAGAGCAGCATACAACAGTCAAGATTAGGTATTTTGTGTATGATAAACTTATTAAACAACAACAGTGTTTCATTCTGAGAGCATATTAATTCTGTAAATATTAGCAGTTCCAGTCTACTGCAATGTAACCACCTATTTTGATAATCTCCTGACAAATGGCCAGGGTAGTAAGTATTATATTTTTCCAGGCCGGAAGGCATGCCAGTCCGTGGCACGAATCCGCCCGGTGGATTAGTGTCGAGGTCTGGTGTGCCTGCCAGTCTGTGGATGGTTTTTAAGGTGGTTTTGGAGTGACACTTGTCTGATGTGAGGCATTCCCAGGGGGGATCCACAGGGAGCCGATCCACACAATAACCCTGGGTTCGGTGTGGGGCAGTGGTGGGGTGAGTGGATTGCTGTAGCCTGTAGTGGGGTTGTGAACCACTGAGGGCTATGGCGAGGACAAATTATCTCCGTCGTTTCTAGGTCCCTATTTCCATACAATACAAGTATTATATTCAAATGCTTTACATTTTTTATGTTATACTTTTTGACATGTTCTACAGCCACAAGAATCATCTTAATTTTTGGGTTATGGAACTAAAACTGAATCTAATCTAATCTAATCTAATCATGGTTAACTCTGTTTTGGGTAGCCCTGGTCATCGCAACTCTGTGTGTGTGTGTGTGTGTGTGTGTGTGTGTGTGTGTGTGTGTGTGTGTGTGGGTGGGCCCAAGGAGAGTGTCAACTATTGATTGAGGCTAGATGCTTCCTCTAATTATTCCTTACATATGATTGAACTTATTGATATATGACTATGAACTTTCTTCATTTTGCTGTGTCGAAACATTTCTGTTGGTGTGTATCTGGTGTGGTTTGGATTCATGGGTCGGTACCCACATCGTAAGCATAGGCCCTAATACTTGTTGATTATTTTCTCATTTCATGAGTCAATATATCCTTAAATACTGTGGTTTATGTGGCTGATTGAGTCTGTGCTATATTCCTACTTGTGATTGAGTATATTCTTCTGGTCAGCATCTGTCGTGAGTTTCTTGAGTTAGCTCACTCGTCATACACTTAGGCTCTGAATTTTTTCTTCCCTTTTGATGATTTTGAAGGTGTGACTGTAAAGATGTAAACTTGCAATTTGTAATTCTAGTACTTTACATTACCCCTGTACTTATTTCGATAGTTTAGTATTGTAATGTTGTAATTTTGGCTTTGTATGTTGTAATGTTGACTTTGTATCATTTGTCTTGGGACGGAATGTTCCATAGATCTGAAAATTTGAATGCCATGTCCCTTTTATGTATAGATTATGACTTGTATAGTAGATATTTTTTCTTACATTTTGAGCAACTTCATGTGAATTTTGTCCATAATTTTGGAAATTGTCACTATATGTTAATTTTGCCATTTCACTACTCAGGTTTCACACTTATTTAACCTATAGAAAAACTGAAGGCAAGAAGAACTCTGTTTTTTGTAATCAGAAATTTGTCAGATGCTATGTATTTCCCCTCTATACCTTCTGCAGTTTTTTCTAAGCTAACTTATACTTATGTTCATAGGGAGGTGATGATCATACACCCTAAAATTTTCTAGTAATTTTCGAATTTAACTTCAACAATCTGTATTCTACCTTTTGACATCAGTTGGTACACCATTTGGCAAATCTTATGGTAGGTCACAAAATATTGTGAAAACATAGTTTCCATATTATATGAGGGGGATGTTGTAACAGGACATCTTCCTCTCACATTACTTTTCCTCAACAGTAGTTGTCAATACCAGTATTATTTTTTGAATTTTGGACAGATCAGTATTATCTCAATTACTTCTCTGAAAACTTTCATATAATTTTTACACAATATGTTATATTTAAAGCTAAAATTTATGAAAAGGAAGTACTTTGTGGAATATTTTAGTTTTGATGTTATGATCGATAGTTCTGAATGTACAGTTAAAATTGTTTTTTTAACATTTGAAATTACAAATTATTGGCAGTATTTTTGCATGAACAATGTAATTTCGACTAATGTGAAAAATCAAAAGACCGTAGGATATACTAAAATGTGAGAAAATATATTTACATAAAAACAAAAATTCTGCAGCAACAGTCTTCAAATTTATTTTTCCAAGCATAAGGACCCTAAGACATGAAATTTTCAGCTTCAAAAACCAGACCCTTAGACATGGAGAACTGGGGCCAACTTAACATGACAAGCTAAGTAAACTAAAAAGTTTATTGTAATCTTTGCTCCTCTCAGATCTTCATAAAAGACTTTGTGTAAAGTGGACAATACATGGAAGTAAGAAGGAGTTTATATTCACAGATGATGATTTGCTGTTTGTGAATAACAAATAATAATTTTTATTTGTATTCATTATTATTCATTCACATAAATTTTGCCTAACTCTGGTGGTATTGGAAGTACACTGTGCATGTGCACCCACAACTGCAAATTCGCAGCCTATTTGCAAGATAGTGCAAGCACATGATATATGTGTGGCTATTGACAATAGCCTGACATCTGCACAGCCGATTGTCTCTGCTAGTGCTATTAAGCAAGGCAGCATCAGTCATCTTCAGCAACTTCATCAACATTAGCAGAGTGTATTTGTGCTGCTCCTCGCATGCCACAGGCACGTGCAGATCATGCAGGTGGGCCACACACTTGCAAAGCTCTACCACTCAATTCTTTCCTAAACTGATAGCTTATGCCATTTTCTTTTGGATGTGTAACAAAATTACGTACTCCATACACTGACATAAAACTAAACGAACTGTCAATGTGTCTTACAATGTCTACGGATATGTCTTGCAAAGCACTATTAAGTGGACTAGCATAAGAGGTTACCTGGCAAGAGTTGAAACGTAAATTATAGATAAAACAGTGAACCATAGCTGTTGTGAATTGAATATTGCAACATTACTTTTATTTTGATATGAGATAAGACATTTTTCCCTAGATTTCTGTTGTCAACATTTGCTGTAAATGCCAAAGTCTTCCACTAATATATGGCTACTTTAAGTAAGTAATCTTGATAGCTTTCAAAGAAAAGAGCATAAAGAATGTGGTGTCACCGCCAGACACCACACTTGCTAGGTGGTAGCTTAAATCGGCCGCGGTCCATATTAGTACATGTCGGACCCGCGTGTCGCCACTGTCAGGATCGCAGACCGAGCGCCACCACAAGGCAGGTCTCGAGAGACGTACTAGCACTCGCCCCAGTTGTACGACGACATTGCTAGCGACTACACTGATCGAAGCCTTTCTCTCATTTGCTGAGAGACAGTTAGAATAGCCTTCAGCTAAGGCCATGGCTACGACCTAGCAAGGCGCCATTTGTACCATTGCATGAATCTAAAGAGTCTCACTTGTATCATCAAGAATGCTGTATACCAAAGGACGATATAAAAGTTAAGTGTTCTAGTAGCTACGTTCTTTTCTTTATCACATTCATCACGTATCCTGTTCCAGACTTAACGCCAGACGGCGTGAGTTGACGCATGCCCTTTCGGCTACTTCACTGTGGACTGGCTGCCTTAACAGTCCACTACAAAGAACTGCTTCACAGATTTTATTCTGAAATCCGGAATTCATCCCTGCACCACTCACAACTACTGTTCAAACACATCCTCATACTACTAGTCCTACAGGACACAGGTCATTCACTGTAGACTTCCCAGTTGCAAACCCTATCACAAACAACCCCCTCCCCCATCCTCTCGCCATTTCCTACTGCAATCCAGTTGCAGACATTTGCTGCCTTAAAAGTAGGGCCATGTGTAAGCACCCAACTTACACACTGTTATTCAAAAAATGGCTCAAATTTAATCAGTTTTTAGTTCATGAAATATAAAAACGCAGCTTATAAATGTTCAGTGTATCCCTCTCCTGCTACACAGTTGCTGAACATGTACACAATCTATCGAGTTTACTGCAACTGTGATATGGATCCATGGGTTGGTTGGGGTTGTTTCTAGAAGCGGAATGTAAACTGCCACTTTTAAAAAGGCTCTAAAGAAAAAGTCACGGTACGAAATTAACAATTCTCGGCAGTCAGAATATTGGAACCAAGTCTTCTTTTTCCGTGCAACCTAGTCATCATTCGGGAAGGATCAATTTAAAAACTCTCAAACACTGAGTTGCCAATGAGGTGGAGCTCCATGATGTTCAAAAATGAAATCTTGTGAGCTCTCAGTAAGTTGAGGAAAAGGCCAGTGTGTCCACATTTCTATGTACATTATTCCACTAACAGTTCACTCTAAGGTAAAGAATCTGCATTAAGGCATAAATCACTTAATTAGCTTTGTCAAGTCTCTCATGCTGCAACATTTGATGGCCATTTTGCAGATGCTGTAAGTGAATATTGTGACACCAAGTTTAAGTTGGGTGCTTATTCCAACGGCTTACGGCCTTCGTAGTTGGTTGCTCGATGCCGGAACTGGAAGTGTGATACCCTCTGCACTGAAACTGCTCACTCACCTTGTGCTGCACAGTAGCCATCTTACATCTGATGCTAACTGGGTGTGTGCACTCTAGCAGCTGTTTATTCAACAATCAGTGCTCTAGAAATGCTAATCAAAAATTTAAGTCCTCTTTCTGCCAAAAGTGTGTAGATTAGCCATATCCACCATATTTTTCATGAAATAAACATTAATTAATTGGGTCCAGCTTTTTTAATAACCCTGTATACCACCTGTGTTGCAATTACTGTGTAGCATCCTATGTGTGTAAGAGAACTAAACAACTCTTTGTGCACACAAATGGCGATCACCTAACTGAGGCTAACCGCAAACTCGATCAGTCAGTTGGCAAACGTGCTGCACGCCACTACACCGATGACTTCAACACCCGAGCCACTTGCCACTTGCTTCCCCTTTCTTACCCAGCAACAGCTCCTCTGAACAATCCCTCCACTGCAGCCTCTGTTCCCACCATCTCCTAGGCTGAAATCTCTGCTAGTCGCCATCCCACAACCTTCATCTTCTCACCAGTAATTTTCCACATCACTTGTCTCTTGCTCTAGTCTTATACTCACCTCTCCCTACAGATCAGTGCACAGTTGTTATTGCCATATGTACAGAGGAAGTGTATGTTGTTGTTGTTGTTGTGGTCTTCAGTCCTGAGACTGGTTTGATGCAGCTCTCCATGCTACTCTATCCTGTGCAAGCTTCTTCATCTCCCAGTACATACTGCAACCTACATCCTTCTGAATCTGCTTAGTGTATTGATCTCTTGGTCTCCCTCTACGATTTTTACCCTCCACGCTGCCCTCCAATGCTAAATTTGTGATCCCTTGATGCCTCAAAACATGTCCTACCAACTGATCCCTTCTTCTAGTCAAGTTGTCCCACAAACTTCTCTTCTCCCCAATCCTATTCAATATCTCCTCATTAGTTACTATCTACCCACCTTATCTTCAGCATTCTTCTGTAGCACCACATTTCGAAAGCTTCTATTCTCTTCTTGTCCAAACTGGTTATCGTCCATGTTTCACTTCCATACATGGCTACACTCCATACAAATACTTTCAGAAACGACTTCCTGACACTTAAATCTATACTCGATGTTAACAAATTTCTCTTCTTCAGAAACGATTTCCTTGCCATTGCCAGTCTACATTTTATATCCTCTCTACTTCGACCATCATCAGTTATTTTACTCCCTAAATAGCAAAACTCCTTTACTACTTTAAGTGTCTCATTTCCTAATCTAATCCCCTCAGCATCACCCGATTTAATTTGACTACATTCCATTATCCTCGTTTTGCTTTTGTTGATGTTCATCTTATATCCTCCTTTCAAGACACTGTCCATTCCGTTCAACTGCTCTTCCAAGTCCTTTGCCGTCTCTGACAGAATTACAATGTCATCGGCGAACCTCAAAGTTTTTACTTCTTCTCCATGAATTTTAATACCTACTCCGAATTTTTCTTTTGTTTCCTTTACTGCTTGCTCAATATACAGATTGAATAACATCGGGGAGAGGCTACAACCCTGTCTCACTCCTTTCCCAACCACTGCTTCCCTTTCATGCCCCTCGACTCTTATAACTGCCATCTGGTTTCTGTACAAATTGTAAATAGCCTTTCGCTCCCTGTATTTTATCCCTGCCACCTTCAGAATTTGAAAGAGAGTATTCCAGTTAACATTGTCAAAAGCTTTCTCTAAGTCTACAAATGCTAGAAACGTAGGTTTGCCTTTTCTTAATCTTTCTTCTAAGATAAGTCGTAAGGTTAGTATACGACAAACCAATACTGCCCCACTTACATCGCTGCCCTCGTTACTGGTGCTCGACGACTTCCTCCTCGGTGACAGCTGCTGCGGCTGTGCAGCGAGGTGCTGGGGAGAATCGGTAAACCGCAGTGGCCTCGCATCCTCGAGAGCTGGCCGGGAGTGCCGTGTGGGGCCGTGGTACGTGTTATGAGAGTAGCCCGATGCAGTCGAGAACTCGTAGTCGGGCGACAGGTGCGGCGGGATGCCACCACTTCGTTCGTGGTACCACCAGCGGCCACGCTCTGAAGTCTCCTCACCCGACCTGAAATAAAATATTTTATTTGAGTTTCCGTATCACTGCAGTGCAACAGTAACAGTGATTTTACTTTGTCCAACAGAGGGCGAGTTGAGAGACAGTGCTGAATGCGTGTGACTCCTATGTCAATTCGTGTAAGTTACCCTTCACAAAAGCACATCAGCAACACGGTCTGCTACTCAGTACTGGAGAATTTTATGACATCTGAAGCTTGAATATTCTCTAATAACAATATCATAAATAGAAAATTAATAAGAACAGCACATACATCAAGGAATGCTTCATTGTGAACATTACAGATAGAACGCTACAACATGAATGGGCATAGAAGAACAGTCTGGCTTCGGGACAACCAGTGCCCACATGCTGAACATAGTCTACAAGATGACCTGAGGGATCTGAGTGCTTGGTACACCACATGGACTACTTTTATGCTCCCACCTGATACTAGCTTGCCTTAAATACAGAGATCAGAACTCACCCCCCAACGCATTCTTGAATCCCAAACACCTCCCATGCATAACCTCTATTAACACCTGTTCCCCCTTTTCTTGTTTCATAATTATCTCTTTTTATTTATCTTCCTCTAATCCTTCTTTACTTCTAATGCTATCCTCCTATCTTAACTGAAGCTGCAACTTTTCATTTCAGTGTACTATCTTTAACCTCCTATACTCTTTTACACTTCCTGCTTTATCTTTATCTTCGCTCAGCCTTACAACACACCTCCCGCCTTTTCTTGTTTCATGATCATCTTTTTTTTATATGTATTTATCTTCATCTAATCCTCCTTTACTTCTATCCTCCTATCTTAATTGAAGCTGGCACGGCTTGTTCCAGTTTACTATCTTCGACCTCCTATACTCTTTGACACCTTGCGATTGATCTTTATCTTGCCTCAGCATTACAAGTGTACACTTCTCATTCTATGGTCCATGTCACATGCTCTTCCTTTTTAAGCTCAAAAGCTAGGACAGTGTCTTGTACATTTATACGAAGGAACTTTAAAAAGTGAGTAACACATTGTTATGGCGGGCTAAGTAACTTTCATCAAATGCCCACTACACTTCAAAGTGACGCAGATACAGGACACTGTCTTCCAGCATAGCCACCAAGTCTCTGTAAACAGCGTTGTACCAATGATTCAATTCCTCAATGACAGAAATCCACTCTCGTGTCATGTAGCCATTCGAGAGCCACTGTGAGAATGTCCATATCATTGGAGAATTTCTTTCCCCCAGATGTTCTAGCTCGATTATGTGGACATTGCCACCTGTGGTCATGTCAAAGGCCTTCCTTCCTGTGGTCATGTCAAAGGCCTTCCTTCCTGATCACCATCACTCACATCTCCGTGCAGCATTGGTCAAATTGTTGTTATCATTTCACTACAGCTGGAGGTGACATTGCATTTGGTCCATATATTGGCAGAATTTCATGGTGAATCTGTGAGCAGTTTACATGTCTTGCTCAAAAGAATTGTACTGTCCAGTGTACTTCAACTTTGGAGTATGTTTCCTGTTGCCATGCCATTTCGTTTATGTAATTGAGCCTAGAGTGATGTAATAAAACTATAAGAAAATACCGGGAAGCAAATCTTGCACCTCTTTGATATGGGTTCTCCCTCAGCAGAGTACCCACACAGTACACCGGTAGTTTTGCTTGAGACGTTCCTGAAGCATCACAGGAAATACCCACAGTTTTGCAGCAGATAATCACTATCTGCTGCAAGTGCTATCAATACCAGTAATGTAAAATTTTTCCCAGGGTAATCTTTTGGAATATAAAATTACAATAAAATAATAAATATTTTCATGAATTGCTTCATACATTTTAGAAGTCTAGTTTTCATCAAGTCTCTTAGTTCTGTGTGAAGATGCTACAAGGATTTTTTGTTATTTGTTTGTCACTGACTACACAAAGTCTGAAAAAAATAGTGAAGAGGTTGGAACTTTCAGGTTAATGTATCACTATGAGGTTTGTGGTTAGTTATCATCAGAGTATAAGTTGGAGATAATTTATTAAGTCAAATACAGTTTCAAATGACTGCAGCAAACACTGCAGGATGTCAAGTGATCTTAATAAAATCTTGACAACCTGGCACACAAATGAATAACTATGCGTATATTTTTCAGGTGTTGACAAATGTGAAAATTACCGAACTATCAGTTTAATAAGTCACAGCTGCAAAATACTAACGCGAGTTCTTTACAGACAAATGGAAAAACTGGTTGAAGCTGACCTCGGGGAAGATCAGTTTGGATTCCGTAGAAATGTGGGAACACGTGAGGCAATACTGACCCTACGACTTATCTTAGAAGAAAGATTAATGAAAGGCAAACCTACATTTCTAGCATTTGTAGACTTAGAGAAAGCTTTTGACAATGTTGACTGGAATACACTCTTTCTAATTCTGAAGGTGGCAGGGGTAAAATACAGGGAGCAAAAGGCTATTTACAATTTGTACAGAAATCAGATGGCAGTTATAAGAGTCAAGGGGTATGAGAGGGAAGCAGTGGTTGGGAAGGGAGTGAGACAGGGTTGTAGCCTATCCCAGATGTTATTCAATCTGTATATTCAGCAAGCAATAAAGGAAACAAAAGAAAAGTTCGGAGTGGGTATTAAAATCCATGGAGAAGAAATAAAAACTTTGAGGTTGTTAGCCGATGACATTGTAATTCTGTCAGAGACAGCAAAGGACTTGGAAGAGCAGTTGAACGGAATGGACAGTGTCTTGAAAGGAGGGTATAAGATGAACATCAACAAAAGCAAAACGAGGATAATGGAATGTACTCGAATTAAGTCGGGTGATGCTGAGGGAATTAGATTAGGAAATGAGACACTTAAGGTAGTAGAGGAATTTTGCTATTTGGGGAGCAAAATAACTGATGATGGTCGAAGTAGAGAGGATACAAAATGTAGACTGGCACTGGCAAGGAAAGCGTTTCTGAAGAATAATTTGTTAACATCGAGTATAGATTTAAATGTCAGGAAGTCATTTCTGAAAGTATTTGTATGTAGTGTAGCCATGTATGGAAGTGAAACATGGACGATAAATAGTTTGGACAAGAAGAGAATAGAAGCTTTCGAAATGTGGTGCTACAGAAGAATGCTGAAGATTAGATGAATAGATCACATAACTAATGAGGAGGTATTGAATAGAATTGGGGAGAAGAGGAGCTTGTGGCACAACTTGACTAGAAGAAGGGATCAGTTGGTAGGACACGTTCTGAGACATCAAGGGATCACCAATTTAGTATTGGAGGGCAGCATGGAGGGTAAAAATCGTAGAGGGAGACCAAGGGATGAATACACTAAGCAGGTTCAGAAGGATGTAGGCTGCAGTAGGTACTGGGAGATGAAGAAGCTTGCACAGGATAGAGTAGCATGGAGAGCTGCATCAAACCAGTCTCGGGACTGAGGATCACAACAACAACATATTTTTCAGAGCTCCTTTTGCCAAAACTCTTAAATCTTACTCAACACATTTAGCTTGATGACTTGAAAAAATGTTTCTCTTTGTAACAGATGTACATTACACCGACAGCAACTTTCTTTCAAACCAGGAGGAGAACAGGACCAAAAATCCCATTCTTATACATAGTCAAGTTCATGTGACACAACTGATGCTTCTGAAATGTATATTGCACCAGATTTATGTTTTGTTATCAAGTTTTTCTTTTGGAATGTTGAATGTTAAGCACTTATTCAGGCTGGATGGGTATTTGTCTCTCATTTAAGGTATCATAATGTTCCTCTTATATTTCTAGTTCTTTGCTAGTCACAATGTGGATTAACAGACTCAAAAAGAATGTGTCCTATGCTTTCCATGATTTTCACAAGCTTTGTTATCTATGCAGCTGATGCAGAGAGTAGCTTTCAAATGAAGTGAGCTCTTTCTTATGTCTTTTAAGTAGCAGCTTTTCAGCCTATTCAAATTCCATTAGCACATATCCAGGTCAGCCATCCACCATTGACAACAGCAGGATGCTACCACCTAGTTGTTATCACACAGCTTATAACAATTGCTTGTCTCTTATGATATATTTGATTTGTTCAAGATCCCTGAATATTTCTACTTAATATAAATTTTCTGTTAACTAAAGCATTCTAACGAACTAGGAAGATACTTCATCCTGCAAAATGCTTTAGGCATCCATGTCACTCCTGTAACTTCCTCTATCTTATATACCCACAATAAATTTGGTCTTTCCACATCTTCTGAAATGTAGCAAAGAACTTCCTCAGACTATCTATCATGCATTCACCTGGCTACATATCCCACATAAATCCATTTTATTTTCATTATATTTATAACTATGGATTGTGTTTCACACTATATATTTCTTTTTTTTATTCTTAACATTCATCTCTCCATTGTCCACTGCTTATCCATGGTTTCTGAGTAGTTCTCTCATTAAAAAGTCTGTGACACTTTCTTAATATAATGGTTCTGATACCTTCGTGTAATGTTTTTGTTGAAATTAATTAATGTGGCGCAGTACTGTAGTCAGGGGGCAAGGTTGAACATGTTCATATCTTCTACTTAGCAGACAAAGATGTAGAGGGGCAAACATCTCAACAATTGAATAAGAAGTTTGTCACGAGTGGAAACCTTGAGTGGCAGATTCAAAAAGCACCTTATTTCACAAAGTCATGAAGTATTAAATTTATGATATGAAAAGAGTGCAATGTTCTATTTTAAATACAGAAAATACGTGCTAAGTTTCTGTATATTCAGAACTGAAGAAGGTTATAAAAATATTAAGCAAAGAACTGACCTATGAGAATTCATGGTGGGGGAAGGAGTGATGCAGAAGACACACCACCACATCCTCGGTCATACAGAAGTGGGCAAAAGGTTGCCTCAATTGGAAGCTCAACAATGTGTGTGGAAGCAAACTTGTGCAAAGGCAGGTGCAAGCAGGAGTGACACTGTAAAACAGCTCAGCAACTGACAACACGAGATACATTTTATGGCTTATCAAAATCCTATGCAGGTTCACATTAAGGTGTTTCTCCAAAATTCTTTAAAATAATTCAGGAGAACTTATATCTCAAACTTATGGCCTCTGTAGCCACAGAAGGAAAATAAATGTCAAATGTGATGGTTCATGCACTTATCTCTGACATCATGGTGTGGAAAAAATCCCATTTCAACTTCACATTTGTAATGTCTCAATAATGTGTGAAGCAGCACAACAGAGGGCCCTCCCATCACTTAAAAGCAGCCACACACTCCTCCTATCACTTTGAAAAGTCACACAGTGTTTTAAAGAATCCTAGATTCAATGCTGCTGTTGTGTTTATGGCTTAAAAGAATGACAATTCATTGCAAATGTTCCAGAGTGATTCATGTACAGACTTCAGCAAAAGTGATACTACATCTGTTTGCACTGCACACATAACTATCTCTTGCTAACAAATAGTTAAAGAGCGGTGTTCAGCCGAGTTGTTGATTCCTTTTTTATCCACAATATTTTGAATACTGACTAGTCTTCTTTTTCAGGTGCTATGAGCTGTGTTAGTATATGGCTGAACACCGAAAGCACACCATTAAGTAACACAATTCATATATGTGACAAATGCAGACATACAAGAGGTGAATGCATACTGCAGAGACCTGTCTGACACTAGGCGTGGATGCAGAGTGGTGGCATTGGCAAGCCTAATGTCGAACCCGGCTGCGACCCCTGCCAGCATGGCTGCCACATTGCACAGCACCAGTTCGATGATGGAT
Organism: Schistocerca nitens; assembly: GCF_023898315.1. Classification (NCBI taxonomy): domain Eukaryota; kingdom Metazoa; phylum Arthropoda; class Insecta; order Orthoptera; family Acrididae; genus Schistocerca; species Schistocerca nitens. Next base: position 175,293,422 of record NC_064623.1, read on the forward strand.
AGCTTCCCGGAGCGGCCCGCACCAGTCGCGGCCAGGCCGTCGAAGTAGAGCGCTGCTGCTGGTAGGAGGTAGGGGGGACCCGCCCCCGATCCACTCACCGGCGGGACTGCAGGTGACACATATTCCGGTGGTGCCCGGTCAGGGTCTGGCATTCCGTAGTCTGCAGAAAACAGGTATAAGCAGCTTAGTATACATTTTCTACCATTTCCCTAACTCAAATGATGACCACCTCATTAACAATCAATATGTACTTATTTCTCAACATTATATTAAGATAAAGTAAGGATTCATACCCATATAATAGCAGAGAAAATGATGGTTTTACAAGTAAATATGCAGTAATGAATGCATGGAAGTGCACAAAACAAACAAATAAAAAATATTTCTGGTATTTCAAATCAGATTGATGTTTATTTTACTTGCAGTTCAGCAGAGTTTTGGGGAAACATTGAATGGAACAATGAACTTCTTTGGCATCAATCCGAGACTCCAAAGACAGAATTATAATTGTCCATCTTACAACTGTTACTGAAGAACATTTTTCCCCTTCACTTTCTATTGTTTCATTCCTCTGCATTAATATTTTTGAATGCACTTACTGAATAATGTGAATATGATATTATTATTATTATTATTATTATTATTATTATTATCATCACCACTACCACCACAAACACTTGTCTGAGCTCACAGTATTCTTGTAGACACCTGGCATCTTTCACATCTGTAGCCAGGTCCTCTACCACATTCTGCTGTCAAGAATCCAAATTTTTCTGGAAACTATTTATTTTATAATTGAAACAACAATCAATAAGAAGAACACAAGAGTTCAGAGCATACTTTCCTTAGCAGTTTGAGAGGGTATGACAGATGACAAAAAAGGAAAAAAGTGAAGCATGATAAAATAATCAGAGAACACAGCCCAATAATATTGTATACAAAGGGACACAGCAAGAAGTATGAAGGTAGCGAATTCAAAAAGAGCGAGGTAATGGTACAGGAAGGGAGGGCGGATTACACAGAGATTAAGAGAGGAAAGTAAAGTACTAAATGGAGCCCCAATTTTTGATTGGAAGTTAATGAAATCAGAGCTGAGGCAGCACATCAAAGCATCTTTGTCATCTAAATGGATTTTGGTGCTACTACATTTTAACAGAACTGTTTCATTTGTATCACACCTACATACTGGGTTTGTCTGAGTCATTGTGAAACAGTTATTTCCTTGAAAATTTCTGATTCCCTTTTTTTTTCTCGAGACACAGAAAAAGGGGTAAAGCATTAAAATTACATTAGAAGAACCTCATCAAAAATCAGAAGTATGATTTCTTGTTTTTCACATTTTCCTCAGTAGTTAGAGCTAAAATAACCCAATTTACACACAGTTTCATGTTCCATAGATCATTTGCATGATAAAAAAATGTGGAACAACTCAACTTACATTCACATCAAATATCATTTTGCTAATCACTTAACATTGACATTACATTGATAGAAATTGGAATAGAAGGAGTAATCAAGGGGAAACTTTTTTTTAAACTTTACGTTGCTGCCTGTCACACATCTTATATGACTAGGTAACTGATCAAAAATTTTGGTTGCAACATTGTGCACCTCTTTTTGTGCTAAAGACAACCTCAATGGTGCAATGAATGTCATGTTTTCCTCTGATATTATAATTATGTACATGATTGTTCCTTTTGAACTGCAGTGGATTATTTACAATAAACTTAATGAGTGAATAAATATACCGTGAAGCTGTAGTCAAAAATGTAATTCCTTAAACAGATGCCCACACGATGATCATCATCAAGCACCACATATTATTCTCAGCACATTTTTGAGCAATGAAAACTTTCTTTCTTAAAGACGAGTTACCACAGAACATAATTCCATATGGCATTATGAAATGGTAATATGTCAACTCACCTATTTGTCTCTCCCCAAGATTTAAAATGACTAAGGGCAGATGTGGCTGAACTAAATTGTTTTAGGAGTTCCAAAATGTGCTTTTTCCAGTTTAAATTCTCATCAATATGGACACCTAAGAATTTTGAAATTTCCACCCTATTTATTATTTCTTCACCATGTGTTATACTTATCACTGGCATAGTATCCATAATGTGCAGAACTGAATAGATGTGATTTTTTAAAATTGAGGTTGAAATCATTTGCAGGAAACCAGTTGTGTCTTAGTTCATCAGAAACTTCACAGAACTGCTCAAAGATGCAGGAATGAAATTTCTATTTATTGAATGAGAAAATTTCACTGTGTGAACTAAACTTTGAAATTCTTGTGTTTCATTAAACTCTGTCATCCTGCTCGGACACATCAACTCACAAAGTGCTAGTAAACAGTGTTCATCATTGTAAACTTAGCAGCAATGCTCTTTATTTTACATCTTGCACAGAATCATGGTGAAGGACATTGTTTTGATTTATTTAGTAAGTGTGTTTATTTTGTATTCACAATGAATATAGTCACTTGTAAAGGTACCTAATATTCTCTTAAGGTATTGACGAGTTTTCTTCACTTTCCCTTCAGCATATGTCAGCTCTAGTAACTCTATACCTTGTGGATATACAACAACCCAGTCACCTACCAATAATCGATTTACCTTACTAACTGTTAAGATAGTCTTGAGATGCTCATGCTATCAGATACCAATTAAGAATAAAATATCAGAATGTTCACAAGCTGTCTTCCTCACGAATGAACTGAAAGTTGTAAATGTAGTGACCATGGAAGAATCTATTCCAGAATGAAGTTACTAAACTGCAGTGATGTGTGCACTTAAATGAACCATGCTGACACATTAAAATTCTGTGCTGTCCTGAGACTTTAATCTGGGTCTCTCCAGTTCAGTCTTGTAATTCTGCCCCAGCACACTTTACACTCAGTATTTCAATTTTCAATATTTTCTTTAAAAAAATGAGTTACCATACCATGTGTATGTAGCTAACAAAATAATTGATATAAATAAAATAGAAAGAAACATTCCACATGGGAAAAATATATTAAAAACAAAGATTCCATGACTTACCAAACGGGAAAGTGCTGGTAGATAGGCACAATAACAAACACACACACAAAATTTCGAGCTTTCGCAACCCCCGGTTGCTTCGTCAGGAAAGAGGGAAGGATGAAAGGATGTGGGTTTTAAGGGAGAGGGTAAGGAGTCATTCCAATCCCGGGAGCGGAAAGACTTACCTTAGGGTCATGTGACTCTCGCTCCGCCTACTGCTCGAGTTTCATCTGCCTCCTGCACTCAGTCTGCCCGTGGCATCTGTTTTAAGTAGTTGACGTTTTGTCTGTGCGTCGGAAAATGTTGAGTGTACAGAAAGAACAGCGTGTTAACATCAAATTTTGTTTCAAACTAGGAAAATCTGCAAGTGAAACGTTTGTAATGTTACAACAAGTGTACAGCGATGATTGTTTATCGCGAACACAAGTGTTTGAGTGGTTTAAACGATTTAAAGATGGCCGCGAAGACACCAGTGATGACACTCGCACTGGCAGACCATTGTCAGCAAAAACTGATGCAAACATTGAAAAAATCGGTAAACTTGTTCGACAAGATCGCTGTTTAACAATCAGAGCAGTGTCTGAGTTAACAGGAGTTGACAAGGAAAGTGTCGAACAAGTTTACCGATTTTTTCAATGTTTGCATCAGTTTTTGCTGACAATGGTCTGCCAGTGCGAGTGTCATCACTGGTGTCTTCGCGGCCATCTTTAAATCATTTAAACCACTCAAACACTTGTGTTCGCGATAAACAATCATCGCCGTACACTTGTTGTAACATTACAAACGTTTCATTCCTAGTTTGAAACAAAATTTGATGTTAACACGCTGTTCTTTCTGTACACTCAACATTTTCCGACGCACAGACAAAACGTCAACTACTTGAAACAGACGCCACGGGCAGACTGAGTGCAGGAGGCAGATGAAACTCGAGCAGTAGGCGGAGCGAGAGTCACGTGACAGGCCACGCGACTTTCAGCCTTATTGCATTCGTTTTATTGTTTCACCAGTACTAGTCCAGTTTTTTTCTAGCCACACCTCGTATATGTCTGCTTGTGTCTGTATATGTGTGGATGGATATGTGTGTGTGTGTGTGCGCGAGTGTATACCTGTCCTTTTTTCCCCCTAAGGTAAGTCTTTCCGCTCCCGGGATTGGAATGACTCCTTACCCTCTCCCTTAAAACCCACATCCTTTCATCTTTCCCTCTCCTTCCCTCTTTCCTGACGAAGCAACCAGGGGTTGCGAAAGCTCGAAATTTTGTGTGTGTGTTTGTGTGTTTGTTATTGTGCCTACCTACCAGCGCTTTCCCGTTTGGTAAGTCATGGAATCTTTGTTTTTAACAAAATAATTGTTTATATTTCAATGGTCAACAACTAATTTTTATGGAAATTTCAGTTATTACATTGCTTGCTCCTACACTTTTGGCTAGTTATCCTTCATCACACAAGTTGATTTTTTTTATATTTATAGATAAGACAAGTGAACCATACATGATGCAATGAGATAAAACAATTTTAATTTGTCCAACAGTTCATTAAGAAGTGTGAAGCATACGTGATTCAATCAGATAAAACAATTTGTGTAATAGTTCACCAGTGCATGTTATAAATAACAGACAACCTCTGTGGTCTAGTGGTTTGTATAGCTGACTACTAATGCGGAGGTCCTAGGTTTGATTCCAGGTGACTACCTCAAGTTGTACTGTGGAAAAAATGTCTAGAAGCAGATGAAGTGGTATCATACCAAAAGACTAAGAAAAGCATGTGCCACATTTTTTGTGACCCTATAAAACTGATCATTTTAAGTGTAGTGTTACAGCCGTCTGTTGGGGCATTCATAACTGATGATAGTGTGGCACTTTATAACTGTCTTCTGGTAGAACTGAACAAGAAAAATTAGCCTGTTGGCATTTCATTTGATCTTTTCAATGCTTTTTATGGTGTATATCATCAAAATTCTTCCCCAGAAGCTAAAATGGTATGGCATTAAAGCTATCCCCCTTGCATGGACAGAGTCATGTCTTAAGAAAAGAAAACAGAGGGTCACATTAATTTTGACACCACAGGAATAAGTCTAGATTCACTGTGAACAAACATGAAATAAGGTATCCCAAAAGACCTGGTGCTTTTTCTACTTCTGTTCCAGTCCTACATAAATGTTGGGTGACTCTCAAAAAACCTTGATGTATGCTGGTGACACAAATATATTGGTAAGAGACCCAAAAACTTCACTCAGAAACAGCATGTAGAATAATGGAGCAGGTTTACAACTGGTTCACAGCAAACAAAGTAAGACTTAATGTTCCAAAGGCTTCTATTAAGCGATGCCATCTGAATTAAATTTACTCACAGATAGCAGCAGCAAATATCACTGGGCACACACTGGATGATGCTCCATTTGTGTACTTCCTGAGCATACATATGGATAATGAATTGGAGCAGCACCAGCAAGTGGAATAATTGACCAAAAACATCAGTTGTGCCTCTTTTGCAAATTTCTCATTGCATTGACCTGGATATGGTATTGCTAACATACTTTCACTTGATACTGCCATACAACATAATATTCTGGGACAATGCAGCTAAAGTCAAAACTTTATTTATTATATTTAAGAGAGCAGTAAGAATACCATACAAAGTTAACATTGGAAAAGTTTGCAGAAGCCACCTCAGGGACTTAAAGGTATGTACTCCCAAACATAATTATTGTTAACAACAAGTGAATTTAGGACAAAATGTGAAATTCACAACTACAGTACCAGAAGAAAAATATTATTTCCATATAGATTGTATGTCCCTGTCTAGAGTTCAGAATGGAGTTCTACATTTTGTCACAAAGCTGTATAGAGGTTTCTAGTGTACCTTTAGCACAAAACTGAAGCTGAAAGTTGATTTGGCGGAAGAGACCAAACAGCAAGATCAATGGTCTCATCAGATTAGGGAATGATGGGGAAGGAAGTCCGCCATGTCCTTTCAAAGGAACCATCCCGGGCATTTGCCTGATGCAATTTAGGAAATCACAGAACACCTAAATCAGGATGGCTGGATGTGGGATTGAACCGTCGTCCTCCCGAATGCAAGTCCAGTGTGCTAACCATTGCGCCATCTCACTCTGAAGGCCCCTAGATATTAAAAGACAAAGTAAATGAGTGCCTTATTAGCCAATCTTACAATTTATCAAGATATTGCAACTCGGGGATGTAATGTCTGCTTAGTTCTGCATGGATTGACTTTGCCATTATATAGCTGCTAGTGAACTGCACAGTCACATAAATGCTTAATTTGAAGTATTAAATAAGAACATCAGCTGAACAGAGTATGTGGAGCAGCAGTGCCAAAGTTTTTCAGGAACATTGTCCTTTTGTTCATCTCACTGCGAACTGTTGTTTACCGTGAAATGTTCAGGAATCAACATCCTGCGGGAAGTGGAAGTTTCATTGTCACCCTTTATGCCACCCCCTGAAGTCTTTTATTGGTCGCTCTTGTGCAGCAGCATGTCTGAAACATTTTCTTTGTCCGCCCATAAGAAAACTCCACGATCTCAATGCTGGGCATCATGGTTCTGACCTCCATCACAGAGGAATCAAAAGAATGGGTGGAATGGGAGCAAGAGGGAGTGCTACAGCCTTCCCACAGTGTAACACATCCACAGTGGTGCTGGGCAAAATTGTGGTGAAATTTGCTGCCAATGATTCATCATTAAGCCACCTTACACCTCCCATGAACTTCTGAGCTCCGGGCTTTCTTTCCCAAGTGTCAACTCCTTACGTCGCCAGACTCAATTAGTTATGTCACTGAGTGCCATACTTTCACACTATTACAGAGGAAGGTTGTAAGCCATTTTCTGATGTATTTCAAACATCTGTGTAGCAATGGGACACAATTAGGGTATTTCTAAAAAGTTGCCCTTTAGTTGGGTTGTGCAGTGTATTTGCAGAATGTAATTTTTTATTTTTTTTTTTTAATTACAAACTGTTTTAGGTCTAGAAACCTTTTAAGTTTAAAAAAGTTTTTTTTTTATTCCATTATGCAAATACACTGCACAACCCAACTAAAGTGTAACTTTTTAGAAAGGCTTCTAGACCTACACTTAGCCTGAAATGAAAGTAGCATATTCTGTCACAGACAGATTTAAGAATGCTGTCACAATAAGGATGATGCAGATCACCTAATATTTGACCAAAGTAGCAGTAGTTACGCCATATGATAAGAGTCTGATAATCTAGAATTCTTGATGGTCTGCCATGCCTTGGCATCTTGTAGCATCAGTGAATTTGTTAACGTTTCTAACAGGTAAGAATATAATTTTATGTTGTGCCTATCTGGGACTCACCATCTCTGCTATATGGTGAGTGACAACTTCACTTTTCATAATATTGTTACATTCCATCCTGGATTTTCCGTTGTTTGGTAAGAGGTAAGAAGTTATAGTTGGATACTAAATGTTTTATGTTCACTGATACACAAATGCCAGTGAGTTACTGTGTTAACAAATTTCTTTAATTTAACAGTTCAGATGAACAAATGAAATGATGAATAAAAATGTCTAATATTAACCACTCATCAGAGTTACTAAGTCAATTTGAAGAAGCTGAAAACAGTAGCATAAATGGAAAAGCAACAGTTCTTCTTCACGTACCGCCTCCTACATTTCTTTTATTATGTTTGTTTTTTCATTTGGGTAAGTACTGTACAGAACTGGCTTCCAGCTTCTAGTAATCTTTTTGTATACGTTGGTTGTTCCACATTCCCAAAGAGTATCATTTATGATGAGATTTCAGGTACATGAATAAATAGATTGATATTATTATGAAGAAATTTTAAACTGCTGCATCACCCACTTACATAACACAACAGCAGCCCTCATAAATTCTTATCTCTTACTGGTACTAATACAGAAAAGCTGGCGTAAGATAGACGGAAAAGCCACATAAGATCCTGAGATTACTGCCAGTGTTTAATACTTAGATGGTTAGCTGCACAGCTTGAGAGGATGCTGTAAAATACATCAAATATATGTGTCATCTGCAGAGAAATCTATAAGCAGGCCAGTCCAAACAAGTGTAAGTTGGCGTTTAAAGCTTTTTTCTTAAATAATGTGATGTTAATTCCTTGGTGGACATGTAATGCAAATGAAAGAAATCTAATTTGGAACTGTTTTCCTTACTCGATTTTGGTGGAACGTGAACAATATGTGCAAAAATCTTCATACTGACTGTGGAGACGTATCAGTTACGGAGATAACACCGTGTAGAAGAGACTCGCAGCTGACATCCTGTGGCAGGCTGCAGTGCTGATAACAACTGCTTTACTTGACATAACCTGAAGCTATGTAACCACTGTGACCCCACGTGCCCCTGTGAGAAATTCAAAAGCAGTTGTTGGACACACGCACATATTTCCAAATCCACCCCAGAGAGTTATCCTTGGCCCCAGTTTCTTGCCAAAAAGCCTTGAAAAGGTATTTACATAGAGTGCACTGGACAGATAAAGGAAGAGCTTCATATTCAATGAATTTATTTCTCCCTTAAACAAATTATTGCTGTGTACTATGAAGTTGTGCACTTAAGCAGGATAGTCAGTTGGGTACATGTTATTCTGAGGCACTAACCAGCACATGGTGATCAGCTTAAGTATTATTCCAGAGAACCACAACAAGGGGTTTACACTCCCATATACCTTCATTTTCAAATGTAAGTTTACAGGATCAGACAAAGGAAAATATTATGAAAATGATAGATTGCTATACACCGTATAGGGGAGACGCTGCCAGAAACTGTGGTCACGTGTTTGTGTGAGTGAGTGAGTGCATGTTGTCTAATTGCAATGAAGGCCTCTTTGGTTGAAAGCTTACTTGTTTGGCAGACTTTTTGTTGTGCCTATCTGCGAATCAGCATCTCCACTATATAGTGAATAGCAATCTATCCTTTTCATAATATTTACAGCACCTTATCATTTTTCATGCACAT